>NW_021604702.1:2212920-2255249 GCF_004785775.1 Grammomys surdaster | reverse complement strand
ATATATATATATATATATATATATATATATATATATATATATATATATATCAGTTACGTATATATCGTGTGTGTGAGTGTGTGAGTGTGTGAGTGTGTGTGTGTGTGTGTTTAAGACACACACTGCAGTTTCCATTACCACTATGAAGAATGGATATGAGATAGAGAAGTGAAAAAGAAGGAGAAACAGAGCTACATGTGTACAGTGAAAACAGGCTGAACTAGAAATGTGATGGTGGTGACAGATGTGAGAGAAGGTTTCAGTCAATGGGAAAATATATCCCTGTTGAATAGGGTTTGCAGGATGGTATTCACCAGCCATAACAGGTTGTTCAAGATGAACAGTTCATTTTCTTCGTTGTACCTCCTTGAAAGACCTGTACAGTCAGTGCTATGGCCCCAGGCCAGGTTTTCAGCCTGAAGTTCATGTTGATGCCCATGGACTAGGCTGCTGCTAGAGGGAATATCAATGTCCTAGGGCCATGCTACTGCCTGAGGCCATGTAGACATTCATAGTCTGAAGCCATGTTGATGTGTGTGGCCAGTACTGCTGTCTGAAACTACATTAAGGTTTGTGGGCCATGCTACTGCCAAAATTCATGTTGGGGTACATTGTCCTACTGGAGCTGGGGAACCTTGTCAATGTCTATGACCTATGTTACCACCGAAGGTCTTGCAGATGCACTTAATCTGTGCCACCAACTGAATCCATGTTGATTTCCATGGGCCATGTAGCTACTGGGACCATGTCAATGTGAGTGGCTTATGCTGCTAACAGAGGGCCAAGTTGGGTCTGTGGTCCAACTGCCAACAGAGGCCATTGTGGATGCTTGTGGTCTGTTTTGTTTATATCTATGGGCCAGATGGCCAGTGGATACCATATTGGTATCTGTGACCTATGTCCTCAAAGCCATGTTGTTGTTTGTGGCTTGTGTTGCTGCTGAAGTCCATGATGGTATAAAGTCTTTACCCCTACATGCTAGCATCTTTTGCACAGGAAGGTACTTTGTAGACTTTCAAAAGAAAAATGTGAAAATAAAGTCAGCTACCCTTTGATTTCTAATAATGTCCTGACTGGAAGATATGCTAGCACAGTAGTAGCACAGAGCTTGTGGGAATAACCAGCAAATACCTGATTTGTCTTAAGCCTCACTCCACTTGATGGAACATATGTCTGACAGTGCTTGGATGACAATGATCCTGAGACTAGATATCCTAGGGATTTAAGGTAAAACTAAATACTGAAAAAATGATTAACAAAAAATGACTCCTGACGACATTATTTTATAATTGTAGAGTTTCTTGTTAATTCCACATCAGAAAAGCTTCCTTCTGCAGCAGATGAGAAGAAATACAGACCCAGACAATATGCTGAGAATAAGAGACCTAAGAGACCTTTGAACAATTAACTCTCAGCAGAATATCTTCATCCAATCCTGACCCTCAGAGCTCAGGAAATGCTACAAAAGAGGAGGCCTAAGGAGGGTAAGAGCCAGAAGGGGTGGGGGACACCAACTTATCAGGTCTTTCTAAGTGGACAGGATTGATGAACCTATAAACTTAAACAGAAACTAAAGCATCATACATAGGACTTGTATGTGTCTATACTACATGGGGTTCTATAGGTCAAAGTTCTCCTTTCATGGACACATGGACCCATCTCTAACCCAGAAGCAATCTTCTGTCGATAACCACTTGTGAGTGAGAATTTAATTTTCATCAAGGAGGTCTCACTAAGAAAAAAATCTACTATTAAGGGTAGATGCAAACAGAAAACAAACTTAGTAGCATCTTTGGAGATTTCTTGACTGATAATGTTGGCCATAGCTTTACTTTTAAATTTTAGATTACCTTTGTTTGTTTGTTTTAATTTATTTTATTTATATATTTTCCTTCTCTCTTTCATGTATGTACTGTGCTTTCCAGTTTAGTGTTATTATGGGATTCCTGAGTGTGAGAACAAGTGGGTTTCTTGTGTTTTCTCTTGGGCTCTTTTTCTTTTGTTTTGTTCCACTCTGATGTGTTAATTTTTGCTTCATTTTTATGCCACATTTCATAAATCATATCATCATATTATATCATAACTATCTCTCAGAACTATGGTCTTTTGTGTGTAGATCTTATTGGGAAGGGATGTGGAGAAGAACTGGGAAGAGTACAGGGAGAGGAAACTCTAATCAGGATATATTATGTAAAATATTAAGAGAAAAACAATCTTCAAGGATGAAACAAAAATAAAACCATATTCATTCTTCTCCATTTGGTTACTCATTCTACTGAAAATCTGACCTGAAGTTTGTTGTTGTTCTACTTTAGGTTCTTATTGGTGGAGATAGGCTGGTCTCACTTGCTGCTTAGCTTTTCCACCATAGAAAAATGGCTGGCCCTCAAGAAACCCCTGTTGTGTGTTTCCTTTAGGAACATTCAGGCTTTCCTGGACTTGTTGCCCCTTAGGAAAAGAAGAACATTGCTACAAAGTTTTCTCTTTCCAAACAATTGTTGCTGCTTCTACGGCTTTGCAGCTTTTAAAACAATACAGATTTTAATTCTTTATTTCTTTGTGCTGTTACTGCTTTATTCAAACTTGAAATAAAAAAATAGATTTCTCCTTCCCATTTCCTCACATTCAGGCAAATAAAAATTACTCCTGAACTGGATTTAATTTTAAATCCAATTACATGAAATTGGAAATTAATAAGGATATTTTCTTTAAAGTGAAGTTTTTGAAACCGGTACAAAGATCAATAATAGACGCTTTACTTCATAAAACTGAAGTATCAGTCTTTATCTTTGATGCATATCATAATGAAATGTTCTTGGCAAATAACAGGGTGACTTTGGGACATATAACACATGAATAACTGTGGATGTAACCATTCTGAAGTTCATTTCTTCATGGCTAGATAGGTTTAAAAGGGGGCACTCAGCTTTAAGTACTTTATAGATAAAAATAGACTTTATAAATGAAGTAGCCCTCCTTATGAAGTTGTCTTCCTTGTTGCAGTTCACAAAGACACTTGCTCACTCAGTTTGTTTTCCCAGTCACCAGCACACTGAACCAATTTAGGGATTAATGCCCATGGAATCTGCCTTAAGCAGTGGGATAGAAGATAAATTGGAAGTGTGATGAGAGACAAGGACCTGAGGTTTTCTCAATGGTACAGACTCAATTTCTGACTTTCCCATGGCTCTATGTGGTAAAAATTAATATTCTGAGCATACAGTAAGGATCTAAGTCTTCACAGCTTGTCTGAAATTGAAAAACACATATCTAGAAAATGACTGTACCTTTACTGTCCCGTATGTCTTTTTGTTTATCTGCAAAACATGCTTCTGGGTTTCATCATCCAGCTGTTTAATATTCTCTGTAGTTTTCACCACTTTGAATATTTTCCTCTGCATTCTGAGATTTTTATTCCATAAGTAAGACCACCAGTTAATTTTTAAAAATTATTTATCATTGTTTATTGATTGGTTGTTCAATAACTTTTCAGTTATCTATCTTTATTATGCCAAAGAAACATTGGAAGGTTGATCATACAAAGTTTCACATTTCTGCAAAAATACTCAGATTTCTTAGGAATGTTGTTTCATTTTAATCAATATAATTCTTATTTTTTTTTGCCATTTGAAGCATGATCTAATTGGCTTTTTTTTCCGCTTCTCAAGCTAGTTGTTTCTCAACATGCTTTTTTTGTTTGCCCATTATAGACACAGAAATTTAAAGCCCATGTCCTTTGCTAAGCAGTGACAGTCCTAAAAGTGGAAGGCATCTGAGGGCTACTAACTCCAGATTTCATTTGGGGTCCAGAACTTAGCTGAAAAAGTTGGCAACACCTGAAACATAATTCCTCCTTTCCTATGGTTCTTTGTAGAATCTCCAGAACATCTTGAAGCATGCAAGAAGCTGTGTGAGGCCTGTTAGATCTACCCTCATGTGAGTTTTCACAGACTTATTGTCTTGCTGCTTTTTGTTCAGAGATTCAGAATGGCTAGTCTCCCAGCTCTTATGCCTGAGAGGAAACATATTGAGCCCGATTTTCAGTTTTTGTCTTCTTGGAGGGAGGGACTTGAGTAGAAGAAGGGACAGGGAAGGGAAAGAGGGAACATGATCAGGTATTTGGAGGGGAGAACAGGACTGAAGCAGAAAAAATGAAAGAATGGAAACAAGCAACCTCTGGAAGTAGGAGGTGGGGTGACCCTCTAGAATGTACTGGAAAACTGAGACATGACGGACTGTCAAGACTCACAGGGAGGGATCTTGGATGAAGTGCTGTACAGTGCACAGGGGAAAATTGTAGAGTCCACCTCCAGTGGAGGGACAGGATATCAAGTGGCGGGATGGGGATGGGATTGCCATCCCAAAGCCAAAAGCTCTGACACAGAATTGTTCCTGTCTGAAGGAACTGCAGGGACAAAAATGGAGAAGAGTCTGAGGAAAAGGAGGTCCAATGACAGGCCCTAATTGGGATCCAGTTCAAGGGGAGGCTCCAAGGCCTGATACTATTATTCATGCTATGGTGTGCTTACAGACAGGAGCCTAGCATGGCTGCCCTCTGAGAGGCCCAACAAGCAGCTGAAAGAGTCAGATGCAAATACTAGCACCTAAACAATGAACAGAAACCAGGGACCCCTGTGGTTGAGTTGAGGAAATGCTGGCAGAAGCTGAGGAAGAGGATGACCCTATAGGAAGACCAACAGTCTCAGCTATCCTGGACCCCTAAGATCTCTTAAACACTGAGCCAACAACCAGGCAGCATACATCAGCTGATATGAGGCCCTCAACACACATACAGCAGAGGACTGCCTGGTCTGCCCCCAGTGAGAGAAGATGCACCTAACCCTCCAGAGACTTGAGGCCCCAGGGAGTGGGGAGGCAAGATGTGGTGAGGATATGGGGGTGGAGGCATCCTCTTGGAGGACTGGATGGGGGAAAGTATGAGATAGAGAGTGGTCAGGGAGGGGGCAGACTGAGAGGAGGATGAAGTCTGGACTGTAAGAAAGAGAATTAAAGAATAATAAATAAATAAATAAATAAATAAATAAATAATAAGACTTCAACAAATGACCAAGTCATGCTGTACCACCTAGTGTGTTCTAGACCTAGCAATCCTGTAATAGAGTGTAATGTTTTATAATGACACTATATGAAATCTACAGTCCTTAAGTGTTGTTTATGCATGAGCAAAGGATAACTGACATTCCTTAAAATTGATCCAACATTCCTGTCTCATTTCATCTAGTGATGTTTGCTGTGATTTCTCCTTATCACTGCTCTATTGTGTAGATGATACCCATCTTTTACACTCACCTCAAAGCAAATCCTACTCTTCGGAGCACATTGGCTTGATTCTTGTTTGTTATCATATATTTACATATTTTTCAAATTTTACACGGTATCAATTTGCTCTGACTTAAAATACATTTAGACAAAAAGTGCAGAATACCTAGGATACAACCCTTAGACTGAAAGAAGGTTAGCAAGCAGAAAGGCCCAAATGAGGATGCTTCAATCCCACTTAAAAGGGGAAAAAATAGTCTCAAGAGGCAGAGGGAGGGAGGGACCTGGGTGTGAGAAGGAAAGGGGATGGGAAAAGGGGAACAGGATCAGTTATGGGTATGAGAGACAGGAGAGAATTCCAGAAGGCCAGAGAATGAATGAAAATATGCAGCCTCAGGGGGTGGGAGGTGCTTAGATTAATCCTGTAGAAAGTCTCAGAGACCTGGGAGGTGAAAGAGGACTAAGGTGACCTAAACCGCCCAACAATGTGGAAAGGGAACTTGAAGAGTCCACTTCCAGTAGATAGACAGATCCTCAAGTAGGGGAATGGGGTTTCCAATTGCTTCTGTCTATAAGAACTGCAAGGACAAAAATGGAGAAGAGACTGAAGTAATGGTGGTCCAATGACCAGTCCAACTTGGAATTCAACTCATGGGGGCATGTGTCAAAGACTGACACTATTACTGATGCTAGGATGTATTTACAGGCAGGAGCATGGTTGTCCTCTGAGAGGCCCTACCAGCAGCTCACTGAGACAGGGGACCCTCTGAAGTTAAAGGGGAGGTTAACCCCTTTGGAAAACCAGTAGTCTCAAGTAAACTGGACCACAGGGAGCTCCCAGAGACTGAGCCACCAGCCAGGCAGCATACATGGGCTGGTTTAAGGCCCCTAGCACATATATAGCAGAGGATTGCCTGGTCTGGCCTCAGAGGAAGATGTGTGTAGTCCTCAACAGACTTGAGGCCCCAGGGAAGATGGAGGCCTGGTGTGTGTGTGTGTGTGTGTGTGTGTGTGTGTGTGTATGTGTGTGTGTGTGTTGGGGGGAAGCACCCTCTCATAGGCAATGGGGAGGAGAAATGGGATAAGGAACTGTGGGAGGGGGAACCAGAAGGGGAGCAACATTTACCACATGTTATCTTAGTTTATAAAGTCATGCAAGTGGCAAGTTACTGTTTGGAGTAACATTTGTTTGCAGGCTTCAGACAGGTCCCTAAAACATGAAGCCTGAGCAGTGGTCTGGATGTTGATAATAGTCAAGGCATGTACTTGGCTCCATGTCATGAAAGATAGTGTACAATTCTTCCAATTTTTAAAATTAATGCCAGGAAGCAGAATTAAAAAAATTCTTGCCTTAATAATATTGTGCTAGTCAAGAAGTATACAACAGTCATAGCAGTCAGCGTACAGACTAGACTATGAATCTTATTCTTCACATCTCAACTTTCACCTGGAAATAAAATATCAGTCTGTCTATACATCAGATCATACTTGTCTGTAGGCTACCAAACTTTATATATGTTGCTAATGTATGGTTTACCTGTTGTTATATATATTCAGTTTCTGCTTTATTAAAAGACCTAAATCCTTGATGGCAATCATAGACTGGTTCTCTAAATCATAACATTTTATAGCTAATATATGTATCATAAATATATGAACTCAATAACAATACATGAATCTCACTTTTATTCCTCTAGCATATAAAATTACCATTCTTATAAATTCAGTTAAATGTCAAGTAAAACAGATCCGAGGATGAGGTGAATCAAAATAACAAAGGAATGACTGAGAAGCTGTTCTCTTCAATGTCTCTGCATGGGAAGGGCCATCTCATCAACTCTTAATGCTATCTTAGGCAGTCAACATTGGTGTATTTCTGGGTCTGTGGTATTTCTTATTGAAATTATGTTTTATTTATTTAATGTACATGGGTATGTTTAAATACATTTTTATGTGTGGGCATGTGAATATCATGACACATATGTGGAAATAAGAACACCTTGTGGGAGTTCATTTTCTTCCACCATATGGGAGCTAGGAAGTAAATCTAGGTTATCATTATTGGAGGCTGCCACCTTTAGCAACTGAGATATCTCCACTCTCTGTTGATGTTATTTCTGTCAGAAATTGCAATTCTCACTCCACACTTGGTAATACCGATAGGATCCTGTGTAGATTTCTTTGTCCCTTGATTCTCAAAGGGAGAGAACTTTTGGTACTTTCTCTAGGAACGTAAAAAATGAATTTCTTTCTTTTCCTCTATTTTCCCTCCTTCTTCTAAAAGATCTTGTTGTACATTCTTAAATTTAGGCTGAAATATTTCTTAAGTTGCTGTTTCAGTGGAAATCTGTGTCTGTTTGCTTCCTTATTTTTAGAAGAAATTGTGTCATTGAATCTTTTTGGACTTGATTGCCATATTCCTTCTAGTTTTGTGATTTTAATTTCCTCAGTATTTTAAGCAATGTTTTTTTTTCTTTATGTCAGTCAATTATTTAACCTCATTTAAAATGACTATCATAGGAGGGTAAAACAGGGTTAAGGTTCACATAATGTCTTTTATATTTAAGAAAAAAAACTGTTGTGCTGGTTTGAATAAGAATGGTCATCAGGGAGTGGTGCTAATTGAGAAGGAATAGGACATGTGACTTTGTTGCAGTAGTTGTGTCTTTGTTGGAAGAAGAAGTGTCTCTGGGGGTGGGATTTGAGGTTTCCAAAGCCTATGCCATCCCAGTAGCTCTCTCTTCCTGCTGCCTGTGGTTCAGATATAGAAGTTTCATCTACTTCTAGAGTATCATGTCTTCCTCCGTGCTCCCATGTTTTCTGCCAGGATAATGGATGAAACCTCTGGAACCAGATGTAAGCCTCAAATAAATCTACTTGCCATGATGTTTCTTCACAGAAATGAACACTGACTAAGCAGAAGTTGGGACCAGAGAGCAGGGTATTTCTGTGACAGGCTTGACCATGCTGTTTTTGAAGGAATATGGAGGGTTTGGAACTTTGGGCTAGAAATATAGTTGAACACTTTAATCTAATAGGAACATGAAAAACAGTGTTACTAAAGGCAATGTAGATTATAAGGGCCATAGTCAAGAGGTTTCCATGGGGAAGAATATTAACAAGTGACCTAGAAGCCATTCTCATAATATTTTGGTGAAGAATGTGGTTTCATCTCTCATCAAAATAAGTAAGTAAATAAATAAATAAATAAATAAATAAATATGCTTGAGGATACATTGAAGAATTTTGGATTAATAGCATTGGCAGAATAGAGTTTATTAAAACAGCTCTGTTTGTGTTTATTAGTGGTCACTTTTATGTAAATCTATAGTGAAAGGGAGAAAGCAGAGCAAGGAAAGATAGAAAATGTAGAGTTTGATAAGAACAGAAACATGAAAGAGTATGATAAAACTAAATTTTATGCATAGGGAAATAAATGAAAAATCTGATGCTAAGTGAAATAAATGGAATGGTAAGCTCAAAGAAAGACCTTAAACCAGTTAAAATTCCAACTTCTAAAAATAAATTAAATGAAGACATTAAGCAATGAAGGAAACCGTGAACAACACAAAGCTAACAAAAGTGTATTTGAAGAAGAAGGCCATGATGCAGCTCCTGCAAGCAGAACTTGGCAGCTTCAGCCTCATGATTCTGAGTTTAGAGTCAAGGATCCAAGGGATTGTGGAATCTCCATTGGTAGCTAAGGAAAGCCACTGAGGAAAGACATAAAACAGGGGTTTTCTTGCATGGAGGCCCAGAGAGGCCACTATATGAATTTGTGAAGGTGAAGCCTAGATTATTTTGGAGACCCCAAATGTTGAAGATACCAGAGTGAAAGAGTACCTGCCAAGGAGAGCTGCAGAGTCTATTTCAAGTCAGACCAAGAGAGCAAATTTGCTTGCAGTTAACAAACTTTAAAAGAATTGGAGATCTGAAGAGTGCTTTGAAATCAGAATAGAGATGCAGAATTTGGAGGTTGCATTGCTGGGTTTTGGTCTTACTTGGGTCCAGTATTTCCTCACTAAACTCCATTTCCTCCTTTTTGGAATGATAATGTACATTCTGCCCCATTGTATATTGATAGTATGTAACCTGCTTTTATATTTTTATTTTACAGGAGGTCATAGGTAAGGTTTCCTTGAGTCTCAGGACAGATTTTGAACTTTTGCAGTTTAAGCATTGCTAGCAGTGATAGACTATTGATGGTTTTGCATTATGACATGGATACAAGCCTCTGACTGAGACAAATGAGAGTAAAGCATTAGTCCATTGTGTACACACAGCAATGCGCAAGTGTTATACCTCTGTTTTACATATGAGAAAAGCAAAGCATAAGAGTTTAACTTGTTGTGATTCAAAGCTAACATATGAAAGACAGATATTCAAACTAAGGCAGACTATTTAGCTGTAGGAGGAGCTAAAGTGGGAGGAGTTAGGAGAGAAAGAGGAGGAATAAGGAGGAGAGGAAGAGCTAGGAGAGGAGAGGAGGAGAGAGAGGAGATGGAGGTGGATGTTCACAGATCTGTAGCAGTCAAAGGTAGTTGGTATACCTAAGTTGGGTATTGGGTTACACTTCTGATTGTATGGGTATCTTGTTACTGATCATTACTAAATATAAGGTTTTTGATTAATCTTTAAGCATTAGTGTCTCATCTTTCTACTGGGCCTGCATGGATGGCGGGATGGTCTGGGCAATGCCCAGCCTTGCGGAGACAGCATGGAAGATTGGCAGAGCCATCTCCCATGCTAGTGTCTCGTGGGTGGTAGGATTGGTGTTTCTGGCTGGCTGTTTCTAGCTGCTGTGCGCACGTGGCCTCTGGCCATGGAACATGGTGGCTAAGCTAGGCAGAGCTGCCGCAGCTTAGATAGTTGGCTTGACCTGAGGCCGATTAAATAATTACTTCAACATTGATCTCTCAAGAACTTTAACATTGAAATATATTACTTTCTATTAAGAAGTATAAGATATTTTCAGTGTCAGAATAAATATTCTTTATCATTAGTTTAACGTTATCAAATATATAAAGTGATAAAGCTCTTTATTATGGATGGTTATTCAGGCTAAGTTAAGAAGTTCATTTTAGAATGTCTTCATTATCTTCTACAGTTCTAAAAAATATTCAGGTCAAATAAGGAAATGTAAACTTGTATTCTACAGGGTAACAAAGACACACTACTTCAACAACACACTTCACTCTAAGGAGCTTCAAAACACCTCATCTCTTCAGAAAGTCTTTCAGGTAAAATTTTATTTAACTGAACACTATAGGTTTGTATGGGCCCCAAGGGCTACATTAATAATCTAATTAAAACTGTTTTTTCTGATAATATGAGAAATCAGTATTGTCCTTTATAGCACACTCCTGTTCTGACTCAGGAAAAATCACTAGTACTCTCTTAGTTTATTTAAATGACCCCAGGAGTAGTCATTCCATGGCGCAGTTAACAGGTCTTAGAAGTTTCGGAGAGTGTGCTATTGGTCGATCTTTGAAATGGAGGTGAGCAAAGACAGAGCAGGGGTATAGGTGCCCATAAGGGCGATGTAAACACAGGCAGCCTTCCTCAGAGGATAATTTGAATGGTAAAGTGTTGGCACTTTCTCATATTCCTTTATTTTTTTAACTTGGATGTAATCTACAAACTGCATTATGAAAAATATAAAATCTGAGTCTTATTAAAATTCTCAGTCTTGGTTTCTATAACTTGTAAAGGACTGTGAAGTGGGTACAGTAGAGATCAACAGTGACAATTTCAAATAAGAAGAGCTGCCGAGGACTGAAGAATTATTTAGTGTGAAACAGAGAAGATTGGGGAATAATTTAAACATTGTTCAAAGATATGAAGAAAAATTATTCATCTCCTTTCCATTGAGAGTCTAACAGCAGGAGACAGGTTCTCACTGCTGTCTGAGGAATTCATGTTATTATAGAAAATAGTTTCTTCAGGCAAAAGTTTTAATGTATTTTTGAGGAATTCATTGTTGAAAGAAGGTTATAGATCTGTATTTTGAATGTCTCTAAACTCAAAATGTTTCCTCATCAGCTTGGTATGACTTATATATGATTCTATAAAACATATAGGGAGGCAATGGAAGGAGTAGCTACATTCTTAATACCTACAAAGGGACTAGAGATCATTTTGTTTCTATGAAAACAATATTAAATATCATATATTTAATTAAATATTAGACTAAGAATAGTAAAATATTTTTCATACCTTAACATTTTAATACCTTATCAGTTAATGTAAAATATTTGCATATATTGTATACACAGAAATTTATGTTTTATGTATGAACATATGGAAATTAGGATGATAAAAATCACAAATAATACTGCTCTAGGAAAACACTGAGATACTGCTCAATGTTTCTTGACCTTGCCGATGCAGGACTCCAACCCCTAAAATCCAATAAAGGCACTTTATTACCAAAATGAGCACAATAAAATTGACTTATGCCATTCTGAAATGTTCCCCTAAGGGATCCTGCCTGCCCTGTTTTCTCTCCTCTCTTTGCACACGTGCTTTCCTTCCTTGGAACTGTTCAGGAAATGCTTAGCAAAGGGTAGGTGGCTGTTCTCCTAGCTCATTTACGTGTGATCTGTGACTCTATCTCTTGATTTAGTCAGTGAGAATAATGGATGATTCATAAGCTATTTGGTTCTAGCAGCTTTTTAAAAGCATTGTTCACTTGTATTGAGGACATTTTCTTATCCTTTTAGCTACAGATAACATTTATTTAAAAACATGCTTTTTCAGTACTACCTATAATTTAAGACCAAACACTCTTATTTTCCACTTTCCAAGGCATGGAGACCTTATTAATTAGGACAGTTAATATTATAAATTTAAAGCTTGTAATAATTTAGAAAAGAGCTGATTGAAATTATTTCTACTTGAAGAATCTTTCCCTCAAATTATCCTAAATTGCAGCTTGAGCTAAATCGCAGGAGGCATGCTTAAAATACTTAAGTGAATGGGTGATTTTGAAACACTTTCCGAAACGCCCACATGCTTACAATTTACTTGCTAACTTGAAAGCATTTTTACTTTTTTCCTGAGAGTGCCTTGGCAGCTCTCAGAGTTTGTTAGCTGGAGTTTCTTAGTTAAAACTAATGTATTTACATTGTTTATTTTTTCTACCCACTCCTGGCTGATTCTTTGCCTTTAAAGCTGACACTGGTAAAATTTCGGCATAGTTTGCCTTGCAGCACAGTCACTGCAAGGGGACTTACACTGCTGAATGCGTTCACTTTAAAAGTGTCATGGGAAAAATTCTTTTATATACATTGTTTTCTGAGATGACCATCCTTTAAACTTCTACTTGAGATTTTTTTGTCTATACATGTTCTAGTTTTCTTCCTGTTGTAATAAACACTATGACTAGATACAACTTGGGGAGTAAAGGGTTTACGGCAGCTGACAAGTTACCCTCCATCACTGAGGGAAGTCAAGTTAGGAACTCTTAGCAGAAACTCTAGGCAGAAACCACAGAAGAATTCTGTTACTTGCTTGCTCCCACAGTCACATTCACCTCCCTTTGTCATATACTCTAGGCCCTCCTTCCTAAGGATAGTAATGTTCTATTAACTAATAATTGAAAAATATACCATAGATACAGGCTACTCCAAAAATGAGATTTATTCAATTAAATTCCTCTTCTTACCTGTTTGGATCAAGTTGACAGGTGAAGTAAGCATGACAATATCATCCTTGAACATATTGCTGAATACTTATGTCACGTCAGCTACTGTGACTGTTCATGCAGAACTAAGAGATTTAAGGCAATGGACTTCCTGGCCCCACAAGACTAAGTAGAAGCTTTAGCTAATGATATAAGCATAATATAATGGAAACAAACACAATTAAATGTTCGATAACACTATTGAAGAAGTACCAAACTATCAGAACTTAAATGAAACCTAGGCAAATGTCAGGGGCAGCCCTGCTTATACACTGAAGGCCTAAAATCAGCCATAGGCCTAAAATCAGCAATAGGCCTGACATGCCTGCTAGCACCAAGTCTTGGGTCTCTGTGAAAAAACACTGAAACAGATGCCTAGAAGCTATTGTAAACAAACAGCTTTGGTGGAAGGCTGCCAAGCCTTGTAGATAGGTAACCTTGGTGGATAGTACCAACTTAGATAAAGACAAATGACTCATAGGCGGAGTCATAGTGATCTGTCCCCTGAACCTTCACTCAGCTGACACTCTGTTCTGGCAGATATCTGTACTCCCCCTGAACACCTACGCTCCTTCGTCATCCCCTTCCCCACATCCTGCCTTTTTGTGTATATAACCTGTGTGTAATAAAGTAAAAATTACGGTTTGATCAGCCTATAGACAAGCCGTGTCCCTTGTGTTCACCTGTTTCCCCCATCTTCTCTTTCAGGTGATCTCCCTGGACCTCTGTTTAATGCCCTGCTGGACAGGACAAGCAAAAGGGAGGATTGCAGAAAAATACTTACTGACAGGTAATGATGGGAAAGATTTTGTGGGTAAGAAGGTTTCATCAGTGCCAGACTGTAGTGTTTGCAGAGAATTAAGTATAGATGTGTCTTATTAGATTATCATATAAGAGAGAAAGTACCAAAATATGAGACTTGAGGATGGCCAATGGCTATACCATGTAGAACTCTTCCCATTTTATTAAGAACATTATAATATGCAGACCAGGTCCACCTGTATAGCCACTGAACTACTCACAGAAATCAGGACCCTCCAATATCAAGACAGTCCTCCACAGACATGCTCAGAGGCTAGTCTGTTCTGAGAAATTCCTCAGTCAAGAAGTTCCTCTCTAAGTTGTGTCAAACTGACAACATTTACTAGCCCAGAAAGTAAATGTTTTCTCTTGAGCTTCTTGAGGTAGTCTGAATGAAATTGATCTCTTAGGCTCAAACATTTGAATGCTTAGATATCATAAACTAGAACTCCTTGAGAAGATTAGAAGGATTAGGCTTTGTGAAGTTGTTGGAGTAGATGCGACCTTGTTGGAGAACGTATGTCACTGGGGGAAGACTGAGCTTTCAAAAGTCTCTTTAGTTCTCTCTTCCTGCACATCAAAAGGTAGTTCTCAACTACTCCGTCACCATGCCTACGATTCCTGCTCCCATGCTCACCTTGTGAGGATAATGGACTAGATCTTTGTAAGCCAGACCTAATTAAATGTTTCCTTTTGTAGTAGTTGCTGTGGTCATTGCGTCTCTTCACAGCAATAAAACAGTGGCTTAGACATTCTATAAAAGGAAACCCCCTCAAATGATTAGGACTTTAAGTACCCTCACTCCTTTGGCTTGATGTTAAATCTTGATAGTGTATTTCTAATCTATTCTATCACTTTTCTTTGAATAAAATTTCCTTGCTATTCTTTATTCAGCTTATGTTTTTATTACGTTCTTTAACAAGAAGCTAAGACCCTGGAAATAAATGGCAAAACTCCAAGCACTCTTAATAATAATATTTTCAAACTGTGCCATTGATTTATGTTGTCACAAAACATAATTTTTATTAGTAGTTCATAAATACAGAATTTAAAATTATATAACTGGATTTAGGATAAAAGCCAATCACACTGTTGAAATGTACAAACTTTTTCCACTTGTTTCCTTAAGAAGAAAATAAAGTTAAATAAAAAACATTGACAAAGTTCAAAACTTCTCAAAACAGTGTTTCAATTATTTTTACTCCCTGCTGCCACTCAGCATAAGCACCCTAGGAAACTATATTCTTCTCACTTTATTTATTTTTCTGTCTTTGGCTTCATCTACTATTTGAAAAGCTATAACTTTAAAGAAATGTTCTCAAAGTGTAGTCTACAGTCTTCATGTGCTATATTCTATTCTTTATTGAAACTCTGCTTCCACTCATCCCCCACCCAGACACAAATACTTACCAATCAACCTTTCCCTGCTTCAGTTTCCTGTTCAGTAAATAATTAATCGGCAATTGTGCTTCCTTTGTGACATTTATAACGAAAAGAAAAGTAACTTGAGGAAAGGGGTTTTTTATTTCAATACAAATAGATCTGGTGTTTCAGAGCCTCTCTTGTAAAGGCAGGCTATTGGAGGATAGTGTGCTGTGTCCATGAATCAGCCTATACACATTGCTGTGGGTATGCAATCTGGCTCCAAGGTGCTATTTGACAGCTTGTATTTGCTTACTAACCATTCCACAGCAGGGAGATATTTGGGTCTGGAATCAGTTGTTTATGGACATTGTGAAAGTTGTCCATTGGCACCATGCTTATAAACATTTAGAACTGCGCAGACTGGTAACATGAGTCTCATTCAGGAAAATTTCCTCCGGAGCAGAATTCTCATTCCCTTACAACGAAACTATTTTACTTCTCATTTTTGTCTGTGACTGAATATAGTGAAACTCAACAGTGAGCCAAAAGCACACAGTATCTTCTTGTCTATATATAAAGAGCTGTTCTTCATTCTTTTCATAGAATGTATATTTTTCTTCTTCCTTAAAATTTTTCAAAGAAATTCCATAACTGTTTCTTAGTATTCATTCTTTATGAATAAAATTTCATTTATTCACAAAAAAATAAGAGATTGTAACTTAGAATTCTGATCATATCTCTTCCTTTTAAAGGAGCTATAAGGAGAGAAAGGAAGTTTCTAAAAACATGCTTGGATGTTTTGCCTGCATGTATGCTATGTATCACATATATGCCTGGTATCTAAAGAGGTCAGAAGAGTGTCATATCCTTTGTGCCTGGTGTTACATATGAGCAGCCACATGGGTGCTGGGAATCAAACAGGGTCCTCTACTAGAGAAGCCAGTATTCTTAAATCCTGAGCCATCTCTCCAGTTCCTATAACTTTTTTTTTTTTTACCTATTTCTCTTTGTCTTGTTGTTAATGGAAATTAAGCATCTTTTTATAGACAGTTTCAAAATATTGTTTCATATACTAATCTGAGTCTGATGAAACTTGAGCAATGAAATAGCATAGACTTTTCTTAGTTTTGATTTCTTTTGTTCTGTATTGTGTTAAAGCAAACTTGAACTTACAGTAAAGTAAACTTGTGCTCTACAAAAACATGCCTCCTTACTAAAATTATTTGTAATAAATTTGCTTAATATTATTTATGCCATCTCCAAGTGACATTCACAATATATCCTGAATATTGCCATCATGCTATCTGGGTCACTCACTTCCATTCATCTTCTGCCTGCCTTAGAAGTCATCATACCTGTACTAAGAAGACCTTCGTGATTCATTTTTAGTGCTTATACTATTTTACTTAGAAGTTATTCTGTAGAGACTTACATAGTGTCTATATTTATCAGGTTAATTCAAATTTCTAGTTGCTCCTTTGATAGTATAATGGCATGTTTTCATGTTCTCTTTTTTTCCCCTTAGATTCTTACCTATTTACTTACTTCTCATATAATCTTCAGTTTTATCTGATCCAAATTGAGTTTATTATTATTAGATTAAATATTATTTTTTATTAGATTATTAGAATAAATATGTTTGGGAATTGTGCTCATGTATCCTGGAAAACTTCATACAATGTAGTTTTAATGGGTTTGAGAAGGTACCTATAAACATCTTGAAACCTGGGATATATCTTGTATATCAAGACATCACAAAAGAAATGTTAGTGAATAGTGCTCTTTGATTTTTTTCCTTTAAATATTTTTCTCCATATATTACATTACCAATCACACTTTCGCCTCCCTGAACCCCTTGTAGTTTCTCCCAACACACCCTTCCTTTCCTATAAATTCACTCTTCCCCTGTTTTCTTTCAGAAAGGATCAGACCTTCTCTTCATAGCAATGGAAACCCTAACTAAGACACACCTTAAAGTTCATGTGAGGTAATGTCTAGAAGCTATTCATTTAAAAGCCAAAAACCCCTGTAATTCCAATTAGATATTGACTGGGCCACATTTGATACTTCTAGCTCCCAGAAGTAGAGGAAACTGATTTCTGTCATTTAATAAATTTGTGAGGTATTTGGTTACCAGCTAAGACAATATAGACTGTGTAACTTTCTTTATGTCCACTCTATTTCTCCAAACGACTTATTAATGAAGTTACTTAATGACTTCATTATATGCTATCCATGTTTTTACTTCAGGAGGCCCATGTGATGAGTAGGACTAGTTTGACTTTTTTATAAGTGTCTTTCAGTGTTTGTGTCACTGTACTTCACAAGAAAGTATATTGAGTAAATCTTCAGTAGCAAAGATATTGAGAGATTTAACTCTAAGCAAGTGATCATTTAGAGGTGAGACCTCAGTGAAGATACAATCTCGGCAGCAATACATTTTTGCATAGTACATACTAGGAAAATACTTTTATAGCAATATACTGCCTTTGAAGTTCATCAGCAGTCTACCCACCACCACTATGTAAATAAAGTTCAAAGTATAGCATGGCTTCATCACCTGCCTGCATCTTTCGTCTCCTCCTAGAAGACCTGCTGTTTGTAAATTAATATAGAACTAATAACAGTTCCCAAATACTGAAACTTAAACCTGGGACGACTAAAAAAATATTGCTTATCTACTTTATTATCTGGGAAATCTTCCATCACATTTCTGTCCAGGAGAAAAAAATCCAATTCTAAGTCAGTGGTGGTGGATTTGGAGATATTGTATGAACCTAACCTTAGGTACCAACCATCTAAAATTGTATGCACTTGTACACAGACATAGCTTTTGACTAATGCTAAAATGATTTATAAAAGATATGTGAGAAATTGGGAACATAAAAATAGACTTCAGAAAGATTGTTTTCACTCTTGAAGAAGGACTAACTCCTTCCTCCTCTAAGGGGAAAAAATGGAGGAGTTCTTGTTCCAAATCCTCATTTTTAGAGTTTCATTTGGTTTCAAGTGGTCTCTCTGTGTCTTATACTGTCCTTCAATGCACTGTGTCTATTGCTTTACCTCTTTTTTTTTTTTACCATTTTAATACTAAATATTTCAAAGTTTACATTAGTCATTCAGTGCATAGAGTTCTACAGAGCAAAAGTTCAATATTAATCAAATACATTTCACACTCTGGGGCTAGAAGCTAAATGACAGCTATATTGCTAACCAGAAACTTCAAGTCAGTGGTAAAATATTGAATGATTCAAGTAGATATACATCAAAGCTATTATTAGAGCTATTATGTTTAAAATATGGTTATTTAATATCAAAGAATATTCAAATGCATGCATAACAGAAAAATGTATAATGATTTGACTTCTCTGGCTAAAATAGTTGTTCAAATTTATAACATCTTTTTAAACTTGCCATATTTCGCTGGCTTAATACCTCTGGATTATAAAGTTGAGTTAGCACATATTACTATAAAATATGGTTAATGCATGCACAAATTTAAAATGGGTTAGCAGAACTAAATATATCTTGACTATTATCCAATTCAGATACATAATCACTTTGGGTAATGCATGCCTTGAAATAGAGATATGTTAGGGGTGGAGTAAAGCAGGCCACTTCCATTATCCAAACAAAGAGATTTTATTTCCTATTGCAGAAACGTTCTGTACCTATCAGAAACCATTTTCCATCCCTTTATTAAGAGAATAATGACTTTGTTGGGGTTAGGAGGGTACCTAACTAAAATGTTCTATTTCTTTCCTCTCCTGCAGGCAGTGATAGCTAATGAGACATAAGCAGAGTTCTGGGGCAAACATCTGATAGAGCTCTTAAAGGGGACTGAGTTACCAGGGAGAATGCCCCATTTTACCTGTCAATCTTTATTTCTTTTCTTATTTTGAACAGGAAAGTAGTGCCTGAGCTGTCCATGTCTCATAAAAATTGAGGTATTTTTCAAAAATTGAAGCCATATACTAATGATGGGTATATAGAGAAAATAGGAAAGCTAGGAAAGCTCACGGGACATGGAACATGATTTAGTCTCTACTTTGCAGTGTCTGCCTGTTGAATTTTCCAGGGATGACATTATACATTCTTAGGTATTTTAAGCTATTAGACTTGGTTTCTGCTTCCAGCCAAGTACAATTCTTAAGAGTTACATTCTCCAACAGGGATGCTGTTCCACAAGAGCAGAGAGCTGGGACAGCTGAAGTAGCCATGTCTCCCCAAATCTGAATATGTCATCCAGCTCCATCATATTCATACAAAACAAACAAAAATAAATGCACACAAACTCTTATCTTCATCACATGTATGAACAAAGCAGAAGGTCCAGATTTTGATCATAAAAATAGACTCCATTCCTACCCAGGCATCTGTCCCTGCAGAGGAAAGAAAAAAGGTTAAGCTACAATTACCTTCACTGACAGTGTGTCTATTCCAAGTAGGACAATGATGAAAAGATGATCTTTCAGGTCAGATATTAACTACTACAAGACTTGAAATGGCAGATGCCCAGTGGCAGAAGAGGGAATACCATTTCTTAGAGAGAGAAAATGATAAGAACAGACAGAGATCAGCTTTGGAGACTGAATTTTGAAGGAAAAGGAAACTAAGATTTGGGATTCTGAAGAAGATACTCAGTTGTTTCCTTGTGGCTATTCCTCAGTCACAGAACTTTATCAGTGAAACATCATTTGTCAACACTCACTCCAGCTTCCTAACGCCAGAATTATAATAGTGTTCATTAAATATGCAGACACAAACAAGGCATTTTATTCAAAGCTAATATTAGAGGAAAGCAGAAAATGAAAATATGAAACTAATGAAATCCCTTCTGCAGGGTTTTTCTTCTAGAATTGTGGAGTGAGTCAGGATACAAAACCAGTGTGCTTGTGCATGTTTGCAGTGCTTTTTACTGTAGAGGCTGGGCAGGAAGTTCATTGGAATCTGAGAGTTCAAGTCCAGCCTAGGAAATGAAAAGATATTCCCATTTCAAAAAACCAAAGCAAAACCAAAAAGACACTTTTTCATAATCCTTCAAAAGGAAGTGGATCTAGTGTAGTTTGATGTTATGTGAAACACATACGTGAGTAGAATTACAAAATTTAAAAACCTAACAGTGGAAACTGACCAAAAAGAGAAGGCAGGAAAGAGAAGAAGAGAAGAGAAAGAGAAAGCAAGAAGTAAGGAGAGGAAGGAAGAAAGAATAAGGAAGAAAAGAATAGAGGGAGAGAAGAAATGTTACATTCAGGAGAACTTTAAAAAATATTTTAAAATATATTTAAGAGATGAAGACTATATTGTAAAATACTGAAAGCAGATGGTTGAAATATTTAGTATGGGACATTGAAGACATGCAGAAAGCTACCAATACAGACAAGAATAGGATTTGGAATAACTTTATATAATGATTAAGAAAGGAATCAACATATAATAAAGAACAGAATAACAAGGGATATCTAGCCACCTAATGGTTTGAAAACAGACAACAGGAGCCAATGGGGATTTAAAATTGTAATAGAGAACAACATAAGACAAAATGCAGAGAGAACATATCTTCATCCTGAAGTGGGCCTTAGGGTGTTTGGGAAACCTGAAAATTGATCTGTAAAAGCTAGCTCTACCTATCCCACCATACTCTGCCCATCTGGAGCAGACACATAGCATTAGTTGTTGCTTTGTTTGATACAATGGGAAATTTAACAAAAGGGTTTCAGTTGTGTCATTACTAATTTTTGTCATAGTTTTTGCTACTTTAAATTTTTTGAGCTTTGCTTGTTCTATTTCTTTAGTTTGACTTTCCCATGTGGCATATTTTGAGCAGGTTTATGTCAGAAGATAAGATCTACTTTGAAGTCATAATCTTCCTGTGTTACCTTGACTCCATATCCTGGCTTAGTCCACAGTTCTAGAAGAAGAACCCTGTTCTACCTGAGGCCAAGCCAGTATTACAAATCCCAGATAAGACATTGCCCATGGCCTGCTAACATTCCTTAGAGCCTGCTCAGATGTCTTCAATAACAACCCTCTCCTCAGCTCCATATCCCTGCCCAGAACTCCAGCAGAAGACTCCAACTATTCCAGAGGTCATATTGGTACCCAGATTTCCAGAAGCCATGCCAGTTTCCAGAGTCCCAAAACCCCAAAGGCAATTTGGACACCCTAAACCCCATTGACAATACCCTACTGAAAATACACTGGATACCAGAAATTCAGGCCATTCAGGCCTAAAGACAAGTGAGGAAACAGAACCAAGGGAAGCAAATCCAGAAACATCCATCCAAAGAGATGCATTCAGAAATCAGCATGTGTTTTAATGCTGTGTACAGACACATGACCAAGGAACACTTATAAGGACATAATTTAATTGGGGTTGGCTTACAGGTTCAGAGGTTCAGACCATTATCATCAAGGCATGAACATGGCAGCATTGAGGCAGGCATGGTACAAGAAGAGCTGAGAGTTCTACATCTTCATTTGAAGGCAGCTAAGAGAAGATTGGCCTCTACGTGATTAGGAGGATGGCTTCATTCCCCACTCCAACAGTGCCATACTTCCTCCAACAAGCTCACACTGATTCCAACAAGGCCACATCTTCTAATATTGCCACTCCCTGGGTCAAGCATATTCAAACCATCATATTCCATACCCTGGCCTCCATATGCACATGAGTCTTTGGAGGGCCATACTTCTCCATAGCGTAATGCAAAATATATTTAATCCAACTTAGTCCCCATAGTCTATAACATTCTCCTCAATATTAAATTCTAAAGTTCAAAGTCTCTTCTGAGATTCATTCAGTCTTAACTGTAATCCCTAAAGCAAGAGAGGAAACCAGGCAGGCAAACTTCAACTGCATCTCCATGTCTGACATCAAAGTGGTCTTCAGATCTCCAGCTCCTTTTTCGTCTTCGATGGCACCAACAAACTTCCTTCTCTTTGGTTGGTCACACTCCCTGTTAGCAGCTTTCCTCAGCAGGTGTCCTATATCTCTGGTATCTTTAACATCTTGTGTTCTCAACATCAACTTAAACATCATAACTTTTTCTCAAATGTTTAGTATCCACATATGATCTTCTGGACTCCTCCAAAAGGCTCAGGTTGACACCACTCTACTACTGTTGTTGTTCTTGGTGGTCATTCCATGGAACTGACATCTCTAATATGCTGAGGTCTTCTGCTACATCTTGGCTTCAGCAATAACATCTCATAGGTTCTCTTCATGGTGCCAAACATCAATTTCTTTGTGTGACCCCTTCAGCGTTGGGCTACACGTTCACCAATGGCCTTCCCTCACCTCATATGGTGCCAAGCCTCAGCTATACTCCATGACCCCTTTATGCCTTTCAAACAAGCACCACCTGAATGATTCTTACACATTACCAAGTCCAGGTGCTATTTCTGTAACACTGCTTCTATCCGATTTCCAAAAAACACTTCCCAGAAGATTTCAACCCAGTGATGCCAGTGTCTTCTTAATCACTGCTAATTTATTAGCTCCAGTTAACCAGCATCAATTGTTCTATGGAGCAGTGGGCAGTGAGAGGCAGCTGGGTACCTGGTTGAGCACAGGCTTTAAACCCCAAAGACCCTCAGGGATGGTAGGAGTTTGATCATGCTCCTGGACCCCTGACTCCTTTCACATAGCTACAGCCTTTCACAGCCCCCCCTCCAGAGAGTTTTATGGCCATCTGTCACATAGGAACAGTGCCCCAGGCCCTCCCACATGTAGATAAGGTATCCCCAAGCTCTCAAATTAAGCCAATAGGAGGTACGTGCTGCTAGACCCTGACCCACTTCAAAACTGTATATAAGAATCCTATCCAGAAGGAATAAAGGTGCGTGAGAATTACTCTTTTGTCTGAGAGCTTCTGTCATAAGAGCTGTAACACTGTCACTTGGGAAGAGATTTGCTCTTCAAAATGCCTTCAGGAGCTTCCTCACAATCCTTGCTGGCTAGTCAGCCTCTCGCTGGCTCAGCCCAGCCCAACTCAGAGCATAGTGACCAGTGCAGTGTCTTGGAGCAACTGAGACAGGGTAGAGGGAGCTGCAGCAGTGGAGGCAGCGGAGGTGATTCCCCTTCCCTGCTCATATTGTCTCCCCTTTGTCTGAACATTCGCACCTGGCCAGGCCAGAAATCTCCATAGGAAAGCCTCAGGTACACAGGCCCACATTGTTCCAGTAGTTCCTTCTATTCTTGATTCTAAAGCCAGAGCCACATGGCCAAAGCTGCTGAGTTATGGTGCTTGCTGGGGCTTGAACATGGCCACCCTTATACTATTACCAGCTTTCTGTTTTCCAACTCCCTTACTGTCTAAGCGTAGCTGTCCTGGAATTTGTTCTGTAGACTGACCTTGAACTTAGAGATCTCTAAGGCTCTGTCTCCTGAATGCTGGGATTAAAGGCATGTACCACCATTCCTAGACTTAGGCTTTTCTTCACCTAGATCTTGCTCTTTCCCAGGATGGGCTTGAACTTAAAAATATGCTTTGTGGGGCAGTGGGCTATGAGAAAAGGCCAGAAAGCTTGGTAGAAAGCTCTGGAAGCACTGGAAACCTTGGTCTGAAGAAAGCCATTAAGACGGAAGGACCACTTAGAGCATTCCCAAAGTCATCTGGCTCTCTTAGCTTCCGCTCCCCACAGCCCCTCCCATGGCAAGGTCCATGGTCAGGGATCACACCTTCATGCAGATGAGGCATTCCCAAGCTCCCAAATCAAGCCAATAGGGTTACCTGCCTTCACCCCCAAAACTGTATATATTGACCAAGCTCAAAAGTAAAATGGTGTGTGAGATCTTTCCTGCTGTCTGCTGCCTGGAAGCTTTATCACAGTTCCTCCCCCATTGCTGGCTAGCCTGCACATTTCAAAGGGCTGTAACACTTTTTCCTTCTCGGCTGCTGCTGAGGCACTCCTGGGCTGCCCACTTGGAGAGGAAGCAAAAGAGCTGTAACACCAGCTGCCTCTGAGGCACTGAGCAGGAGCAGAAGAGGACTCTCCAGTTTGCTCCTCACTCTCCCGGGCCTAGCCATCCCTGGCCGTTGTAACCACAATTCGAGAGACTATGCTAGCCCCGCCCCACATGACTGAACAGCACACCCCGGGATGGCTGCTGCGGCCCGCCCACACCACCTTGACCCACATCCTCGGTTTGCCGGCAGTCTACACTGTTGAGTCCCGCTGGAAAGTGCCATAGCGCCCCGCCTGCACGCCCTGCGTGAGCCTTGACCCGTAATGCTTGATTTTGTCTCATAGGATTAAAGGTATGTACCACCATTCCCAGGCCTGAGCTTTTCATGGACACAGTTCCTCAAGATCGAGATCAAAAACCTGTGTCTTTCAGCCTCAAAATCTGGATTACAAGGGTGCCCTACATTTCGAGAGTATAGTTTATTCTACATTAAATGTCCAAACTATTCCTTATTCAATTGCAAACTCAAACAATAAGCTTAGCTGGGTGGGATCTTGCCCTGAGATCACCACTCCATTAATGTCATTACCTCCTTAAACACAAGATTCAGCTCCATTTTATTTCCTGGTGCATCTTTAATTAATTAATTAATTAATTTATTATTATTATTATCATTATCATACATTTTATATTTTTTGTTTTTAAGCTTGCTATCCTTGATCAGAATGCTCTTCATGAGACCAAACCAGAGAATTAAGTTTCTTCTGGGCTTTTTTGAGACTTCCTTTGTCAATGTAATTTATCAAAAAGGAAATGGAGGAGAGATGGATCTGGAGAGAGGTATGATGAAGAGGACTGGTAGGAGTACAAGGAGTGGACACCCTAAATTGTGTGTATTAGATGAAAGAACAATCTAATTTTTTGTAAAGTAATAACAAATGGTATACAAATCTAAACAGAGAAACACTTAAAGAAATGGTCAACTTTCTTAGTCATCAGAAAAGTGAAACTCAAAATTATGTTGAGATTCCATCTTACAACTTTCAGAATGGCTAAGATCAGTAACATGAGTGTGGAGAAAGAACACTCCCCCATTGATAGTCGGGATGCAAACTAGTACAACCAAAATGAAAATCAGTGTGGCAGTACCTCAGAATGATAGAAATTGATCTACCTCAAGATCCAGCTATACCACTCGGGCATATACTCAAAGGATACTTCATCCTATCACAAGGGCATTTGCTCAACTATGTATATAGCAGCTTTATTTATAATAGCCAGAATCTGTAAATAACCTAGATGTCTCTCATGAGAAGAATGAATAAAGAAAATATGGTACATTTACACAACAGAGTATTAATTACTCTGCCTTTAAAAACAATGAAAGTAAAAAAAAAAATAAATAAATAAAAGGCCATATAGACTGAGGTAATCCAGACCCAGACAGATAAATATAATATGTGTTTGCTATTATATGAATATTAACCCTTAGGTAAATAATGACCAACTGTAGATACAGAGAGTGTATATATCCATCCTAGCAAGGTACATGGATCTCTATTGGATGGGAAATAGAATAGATTTTATGCATGGACTGTAGGTGGAAAATAAATGGGAACAGGAAGGTTAGGCAAGGAGTGGGATGGAAGATGGAATTGAGGGAGGCAGCTAGAATTTAGAGCCATTTGAGGGGTAATATGGAAGTCTAGTGCTGCAAAATCTGCTGAAAATATGTAGTGGTGAATTTATTGTATTTTAAAAATAACTTGGAAGACAGAATTCTAACTGTCTATCTCTGGCCACTAAACAATATTCCCACTGATTTGTTAGTCAATAGTGTCCCATGAAAACCTGCAATCAACCATGGCAAGAATTTGGGTTACTCTTCACAAACTGAAAGCAAGATTCCATTGTTTAAGACAAAACCCAGAAAACTCATTGAACACGGAGAAGTTGAGCTGGTACTTACATAGAGCCTCCATCCCTATGTTCTTGTGTCTTTGATACAGGAAGATACTCTGCAGACTATCAAAAGAGAAATGTAAACACTAGCCCAACTACAAAACAATTGACCTACAATCAGTCCTATCTACAAAACATGTAAGGGTATTGGTTGCACAAGCTTATGGGAGTAGACAACCAAAGTCTGATTTGACTTAAAGCCTACTCCATAAGATAGAACAAATACATAATACTGCTTAAGTAACCAAGAACCAGAGAATAGATAGGCCAGAGACCTAGGTTGAAAAATGATTACTACCGGACTTAAAAAAAGAAAAGTATTGATCAATGTCTTACTGAGCCACAATAAATGAAGCTTTATCCTGAAGCAGATAGAACCAAATATGTTCAGAGCCAGACATGATACACATAGAGACCTTGTTTCTATCAAATACCTTCCCTCAGAGCTCAGGGAAGCCCTCAAAAGAGGAGGCAGAAAAAGTGTAAAAGCCAGAGAGGATGGTGACCAAGGCCCTTTAAAGTAGTTGATTAAAGCTCCTATGAAATAACAGATAAGTAAGTACAGGGCCTGGATGGTCTGCATCAGGTCCCATACATATGTAATACTGCTTTCATTTTAGTGTTTTTATGACATTCCCAATGTGTGAACAAATGTGACTCTTGTGCCTTCCCTTGGGCTCATTTACTTCTGTGTGTTTGCCTTTTCTAACTGCAATGCGACGTGATGTGTTGTGATGTTTTTCTTTTAATTTGTTATATTTTACTATGCTATGTGTGGTTGTTATCTCTTAGAAGCCTCATCTTTTCTAATGAGAGACAGCAACAGGGAAAGAGTGGATATCAGGGCCTGGGAGGGGGGAGTGGGCATGATGAAGAGGAAGTGGAAGGAGTAGAGAGATGGAAAAATATAGTCAAGACAAAAATATGAGAAAAGAATCTATTTTCAATAAAAGGGAAAAGTAATTTTGTTTCTCTACACAAATGAACAGGTGGATGGACTCTGAATACATATTGCCAACAGACAGATGGTAACTAGTGAAGAGATGGTTTGCACTCACAACACATTTCCACCTTGAAAATAACTCCAGTAATTTCTACTTCATCTTCAAGAGCTGTTTGACTCTCCATTTGTGATGCTGAAAGGTCAAATTATATTTTATCCAAATTTTAATGTACAATTAACATATATTCTGATACCAAGATCAAATACATTTTTAAAACATGTGGAAACATAGATTTACCTAATTCTTTTGTCATACTGTTGTTGATATTCCACATTCTTATTTGTAGAAATGTTAATATTTTTCTTCTATATTAATATTTTTTAAGAGCAGTTTAGCTGAAAGAGGTGGCTCTCCCATTTAACCTTAGCACTTGGGAAGCTGAGATGGAAGGATTAAGAGTTCAAGAATAGATTTTGCTAACTAGTATAATCCAGTCTGAAAGTCCCACACAGAGACTTTAAAGCTAAATAAATAAATACTATATTAATATTAATTAATATAATTATATATCATATAACATGATATATTAATATTAAAAATTAAATGTTATATTGTTTTCTACAGATGCTTAGTAGGTAGTTACTGCTATGTAACTAGAGGTTGTGAATCTTATATCAACGACACAGTCTTGGTTCCTCTAAGGACAAGAAGAATCTGTCTGCATTTTCCTCTTTCTGAGGTTTACTGGCCATCGCATTCACATGTATTCCATGTGAACCATTACAGGCTGTGCGTTTATGATTTCATTACAGGTTCTCTGTGAGTCTATAATCTGTGAATTTCCCCTTACATAAGAGTACAAGGCCTTGCATTCTTACAGGTGTCCTTTTGCTTGTTTTGTTAGAAAGAGAATTCTCAGCAAAGTGGAAATTGATTACATTTTTATTAGCTGCAGTCATCATTTTGTACTTTAGGTCTCTACATCTCTGTTGTGTTTTTACTGCATGTTGTCATTTTAGATAGTGTTTTCCCCACCCCAGCCTCCAGTAGATAGATTTTACTTTCATTCATATGTACTTTAACTATCTTTTCTGTAATTGAGCTTTTGTAATTGTAATTGCTGTGACCAAATAAATGCATTTCAAGAAGTAACTTAAGACAAAAGTGCTTATTTTGACTTGCAGTTTTGAGAGATACAGTCCATCTTGTAAGTGGTGGCAATCTGTTAGGAGAATGATGGATGATATCTTAGTTTGGGTTCTATTGCTGAGAAGAGACACCATGAGCAAGGCAACTCTTATAAAGGAAACACTTAATTGGCTTCCAGTTTCAGAGTCTTAGCCCATTATCATCATGGCAGGAAGCCTGGAAGTGGCTGGAGGAGCCAATACTTTTACATCTTCATCAGTGGGTAGCAAAGAGGAGATTATATTCCACATTTGGTGGATCTTGAGCTTAAGACATGTCAATTTGTCTCCATAGGGACACACATCCTCCAACAAAGACACACCTACTGCAACAAGGCCACGCTTGCTAATAGTGTTCCTCCTAATGGGCCAACATTCAAACACATGAGCTTATGGGGGCCATCAATATTCAAACCACCACAGATAGATAGAATTCACAGTCAGGAATCAAAGCATGCATAGGATGTGGGGAAGGACTATAACATTCCAAAGTCAGTTCTGCTCCAGTCAGGATCCATCTACTCAAGATTGTAAACTTTACAACCTTTAAAAAATTGTAAAAGGTTTTCAACACAAAAATACCATCTGGGGACCAACTATTCAAGATGGTGAGCCCACAGTAGACATTTTATATTGAAGCCAAAACAAGATGATTGATATCACACAGCATTTGTTCTTGTATTTGACTCAATTCCCTTGTCATATCACTCATCCTTACTCATTTTGCCACATATTGCACACTTTCATTAATCGTTATATAATATTCCATTATATAAACTGCATTTAATCCATGTATTCAATTAAGTTGATTCCCAAAATAAGTTATTATATGGGGACATATACAATGGGGATATACATACATACATACATACATACATACACACACACACACACACAGATACAGATATAGACATAAATATATATAGATATCTCCACTCTTTCACATCCAGGATGAGATTCTACATCTTTCATGCAGTGTACGTATTTATGTTTTTTATGAACCTATTATAAAACAAAGTTACATTTTTAGATAGTGGTCATATGAATGTTGTGGGTTTTGATTAATTCCTAAGAATAATTGTTTTTGTATGGTGAAATAATCACCAGTTTCATTAACAGGTTTTCAAGGTTTTCAGACCCTTATTTTGTATTAAAGATGCAAAACTAAAATTAAAGACTACAAAATCTCCAGAAAGAAATCAGGAAATCCACACCAGAGTTAGTTCACATTAGAACATTCTGTCTTATGTGTAGTGAATCTCCCTTTGTTCTCTTCACTGACAAATTTACATTCCTTGTGGTGGGATAGAAGTTTATCCACTTTGCCACATAATTCTTTTCACCCCAATTCTAATTACCAAAAAATCCTCATGCTTTGTGTGTTAGACTCTAACTCCTGGATGTCAGCACTGGATGATTTTATTTTTTGCCATAATCTAATATGTTACAGATAGTAGATATTCAATAATGATGTATTCAAAATTATTCATGATGAACATTTAATGAGTGTCAAATGAACTGGATCTATGGAAAGGATTCAACTATGCATAGCTACCAATGTTCTTAATACAACATGTATTTCATTTAGACACACCACCTTTATTTGCATTGTGTCTTTTATTTCAATGATCGCACAGAGTTTAAATAGATGTGTAGTAACTTCAGCGTCTTCCACTCTATCACACCCCAGGGCGAGATTCTGCATCTGTCACACAACTCACAACCCAGCACCAGAACAATGCTGGTACCCAGGAGGGATATCAAGTCAGACTGAAAACAGAACAGCTCAGATTTAGGAGAGCCAAATATAATTACTCAAAGATAAATTTGACCAAGAAGTAGAATTAAGCTGTTTTGTCAAGAAATCTATAGACTCTTTTGGGACAACAGTAAAAATTACCCTTAGGCAGTTAATGGAGTCCAATCAAAGTCACATGCCACATAATCACACAGAAGGAATATTTTGGGAGCTGCAGGTCATATGGGAAGTTTGAGTTTGTGGAGCAATTTCCAAAGACAGTGGGATGTTTCCATAGTCACATTGTGGAAGAAGAAAATATGAGATATACACAATATAATAAAATAAAATAAATTTAACAATACAGGTATTGTAGGACCCTTGTCACAATTAGAATTAGCTGATAAATGCAAACTAAAGTCATTTCATGGATCCTTTTCAGATTTTTTTTTCAGATTTCTGATAATTCCATATGGTATTTCACCACAGAGAACTATTTGCTTTAAGGTTTCATTTTGAAATGAAACTGGTCTCCTTGTTTTGACTAAGATGATGAAGCAGGGAGATGTACCTACTTATTTCATCTTTATTTGGTGGGTTTTTATCACTTTGATGCAGTTCCCACCTTTTAATTTGAGGAAGTAGATTGAGCACAAGGTTTGAAGTTCTGATTTTCTTTCTAATGTCCTTAGACATTTTCTAAAGCTGACAGCCTTAGCTCTTTACTCTTAGGTGGAGGGAGTAGGCACATTCTCACATGATGATTTAAATTGTGATTTCTTATTTATTTATTTATTTATTTGCCAAGCATTTTTGTAAAAGTATGTAAGAAAGCTATTTAAATCTTTTGTCAGGATCCTTTGTAACTTGTTATTTTCATCACCACACTGATTTTTCAAGAATAAATATTTTCAAATTATCTAATAGATGCTTTTTAGATTTTTCCTTATAGTCCTTTATTTTTCAAAAATAAACAAGTATAAGTTGTATTTTCATAAGCAGTGCATAAATATATGAAAAAGAAGTATTTAACTATATGATGTCTAGAAGTCTTTCTTTTCCAAACATAACTAAAAGTAGGTTAGTCTAAAGGAAAAAATAATTGGCCTAGTGTTACTAAAGGGCACTGAGTAAATTTGAGAACTGCAGGATTATTACAGAGTATTGAGTTAGTACTTGAAAAGACCTAGTGCTGACATGTACTGACTAACCAGATTTTAGTTATATATCAACATATTCTCCAAGTTTCCCCAATAATGAATAGGGTATATGTTTCTGTGTACACTGGCTTTTTGAGTAGCATATCGGGTCTTAATGGAACTTGAATCCCAAGCCTGTGTGTCTTCTATATTATAGACAATTGCTTCACCTCAGCTAAAAGACTTTTCAGGCAGGTTCCCTGAGATTCTTGCATACTCTTCCTTTCATTCTGAGAAACTTCTGCTGAAAATAGGCCACGTGGTGCAACTCTCTAGATTTCACACTTCCTTGTTCTAGTCCATGCATTTTCTTGCTAGTATCTCCCCAGTGTGGAACCATTACAACTAATCTCACCAGTTTTATTCAACTCCATCTACCAGGAACGAAAAAGTAAAAATTCCTCTTAATTTCATTAACAAGATGTACTTTTCTTTCCTGCATTACACACACACACACACACAGACACACACACACATATACACACTTACACACATATACACAAACACACATGCACACATGCATATTGTTTGCAGCTGTGTGGTACAATTATTTTTATTTTCATTATTTTTATTACAATTATTCTCAGTTTTGTATTTACAGGGTTAGCTATATTGGAACATATCTGGAATTACATTTGAAGCATTTCAATTGGGTCAATTTATTATAAAAAAAAGTTCTAGAAACTTTACACTTGTTCAATAATGACAGATTACTAGTTAGTTCTTGGGACTGGAATAGCTTGGCTGAGAGGTGTGAACAGAGAGGCATAAAAAGCTTAATTTCCAAAGAGACTGGAAAAGCATTTTTAAATGATGAGTGTATTTACTAACTCAGGTTTAGTGATACATGTAAATAATTATTTAAATATGTAATTATTGTTTGTTAATTACCATTCAACAAAACTGTCTATAAACAAGTATTGATGCAAAGAAGAAAACGTTTTTTTAATTTTAATTCTATATGTCTATGTGTCTCTATGTGTGCATGTGCATGCGAGTGAAGATGCTGGCAAAATTCAGCGGCATCACACTTTCCTGAAGCTGGAGTTAATGGAAGTTGTCAACTATCAGATGTAGGTCTTATGAAACAAACACCAGTCCTCTACATGAGTAATATATACTCTGAAATGTTGAACCGTCTCTGTCTTAAAAGAGGTTTCAAGATAGCAATGAAGTTTAATGTAATGAATAAGAAGAGAATAAATTCAGGTAACGCTGGACATGTGTTTATCCAGACAGAAGGAATTGTCATACAGTCATAAATAATTTCAAGTGTTCTTCAATATAAATGGGCAAATAAAGCAGGTAGTGTGGAGTAAAGGTGGCCGATGCTTCTCACGCTCAAGAGTCAGGGTTTATTATTGAGGTTTTCAAGCAGAACTTTTGCATAATTTAATTTATGTCTTTAAAAGATAACTTTTGGGCTGGTAAGATGGTTCAGAAGCTATAGGTACTTGACCCCAAACCTGATGATCTGAATTCTTTCCCTAGACCCCAATGATAGAGGGAAAGAACTTTTCCTCCTCTGTGCTGTAACACACACACACACACACACACACACACACAAACAAATAAAGTGTTTAAAATATTCTTTCTTCCATGCTGTCTGGGTGTTGGTATCTGTATATCTTTAGTAGGCACAGTTGTGAGAATGGAGAGCAAGTGTCCTCGCTTGGAGTGGGATGACCAAGTCCAGATGGACAAGTGTGAACAGGTTCCAAATACATTTTAAAGACAGAAGCAGTCTTACACTTGTGAATGGTTTTAATCAGCTTCAAATCAAATACAAAAGCATAAAACATTATAATTAAGTTTCTCTCCCTCAACAGCTGGTAGTTCTTACTGGATTGGAAAAGGTTGAATTTTCTGGTTTTTTTTTGTAATTGAATACTCTGGCAAAGATAACTTGAGAAAGAAAGGATTCACGTTGGGTCACAGCTTAACACTGGAAAGTCAAGAAACTAGGAAGATGAAGCAGCTGGTCACATTACATCTTCTGTTAGAAAGGATAACGCATGTTAGAGCCCAGCCTGTTTTCCCCTTTTTAAACAGTCCAGCATCCTGGCCCATGGAATGGTCCCCTCAGTTTTGGTGTAGGTCTTCTCATATCAATTAACCTAAACTTTAATCCCTCACAGACATGCTCAGAAACTAAATACTCCTCCACGGATTATTTAGTTTCTTCAGATTCTGTCATAGCTCTAATGAATGTGACTATTAACCACTGTAGAAACACCTTGTTATTTCAAATGGCTGTTAAGTGTTCATGTGGCTGGGTCAAAAAATCTGGAAACTTGACTAAAGGCTTATGTTGAAGATAATATAGTTTTATGATACATGGCTGAGTATGCACACACTCATACACACAAACACACACACACACAAACTCATGCACATGCACTCACACACACATGTGTACACAAATATACTCAAGTATGCATTTGCAGACACAGACTCATGTAGGCATTTATGTGTGCATATACACACGTACACATGCATGCGTGTGTGTCCATATAGGCATACACACACACACACACACACACACACACACACACACACACTTCTGCTAGTTTAATTAGTTTAGGAATCTGTCTACTCTGCTGAGAATGACCCAGGTAATAGCAGGCTATAGAGGTGAGTCCATTGACTCTCAATCAGATTCAGCTCTACCCTTTAATAGTGAATCGTCCTTCTGATAGTTAAGGTTATATCATCTTATTACAGCAGGTTGTGCTTCCTGTAGCACAGACCTCAAATACAAGCCAGATATTTCACCTGGTTTTCAAGAAAATAGAATTGTCTCATCATTTCCATGAATTATTTTCTAAGGAGATGATTATGGGGATTGTCAAAGGTAATTTCAAGTTCAATCCCTGTTTGAGGGTCTTGTATCCTTGAACATTCAAGGCAAAACTGAATCATGTGACTGTATTATCCATCTATTGATGCCACCGAAGGCAAAGTAAATGTATGAAATTGCTCATAAAAAAGAAAAAAAACTCCTTATTTCGTAACTTATAGGGAGGGAACGTCAGCATTCGCAAATGTGGGCTCACAGCAAAGACTGCTCACGGCGGGCCAAAGAGGAAAAAGAAAAACAGCATCATGAGATAAAAACAAGGAAGTTTATGAGAATCAGCCAATTGCTTCAAAGGTCAGATGGAAAAAAGGCCATGTAACATGTTATGCTCTCTGTGGCGTCTAGTGCCCATGGCAGTCTGGCACCCAGAAGACAGTAAGTAAGATTTGTCATGACAGATCCTCAAACTCTCTGGGTGACTGTGAGGAACCTTGCTTTATTAAGATAGCAATTTTTGTAGTATCTTTGTATTGAAAAGAAATTATGAGAGTCTCTAGCAGAGGAGAGCTCAGCTGAACTCCTGAGAACAGCATATGAGACTGAGAAATTTGCAGAATGGACAACAACGGTCCCAATCATGCAGTCACTACCACTGCTTTTTATTAGGTCTTGACTGCTTCTCTGACTCCTAAAGGTTTAGTATATTTTATTTAGAAAAGCCAAAGCCAGTCTGAGATTGAGGCATAAGGTGAATACTTTCAGCTCTCCAATCAGCTCGATGAGTGCTGAGGGTTGACCTACCTGTTGCCTAATTTCAAAAGCTGACAACGCACTGAAGTAATTAAGAAATGTTATTTTAAAATTTTGAAATCTCTATCACTATCTGGGAAATATTTCACTTTGTATAGTTGACTATGACTGTAATGAATTTTAGTTAAATTGGGGATGAAAGAATAAGTAGTGCTACAGTTATTTTAAAAAAAAAAAAGCCCCACAAACTAACAGAAAACAGAATCAAGATTAATCTTTCTTGCTTTAGATGATTTATCTTTCCGTCTTCCGGGAGTCTTTCTCTTGATTTATGACTCATTTTCTGTTAAAGCTTCTCCAAGCAGTGGCAACCTGATTGCTGAATGATTGACAGAGGTTAAACCTTTGCTAAGACATCAGGCTCAAAACCTTCGAAGATGGTGATAGATCACAGGAAGAAGTTGTTACAAAGGAATTTAAAAATATAATCCAATAATCCAGATCTAAGTAAAATGTAACTTCTATCCAGTGTAATTGGGTTCAAAGCAACACTTCATTCTAACTCCAGTAAATTGGGCTTAGACTTCTGATACAAACTCTTCTATTTCTAATTTTAAAGAAAATATATCATTTATATATGACACAATTCCTATAGATTGGGGAGCATATATTTTAATTCAGATATGCTTAAATTATGAAATGGTTTTACAAATAAAGTCATCACTTTGATTATCTTCATTATATATGGGAATTTGGAATGACATGAAGGGATTAGTTCACGGATATTTTGGATTAGTGAAACAAAGATTTTAGTCATTAAAAGTAGTACATTTCCAATAATTTTAATGTTATTAATATTAACAACTGAAATAAAAAGAAACAAATTTAATATTGAAGTGTATACCTCACAGTCACAATACTATGAACATAGATGCTTTGCCCCAACATGAGGACTGTGTACAATAAATGAATTATTTCGTAATTCTGTTTAGGATATGAATTTGTTTTGTTTTATTTATATGGAATGTTTGTAACCCATTACACCTGAAAAATAGTTTACTTTCATTTAGGGGATGTGATCAACTCTTCAGTTTTAACTTTTTTCTTTATACATCCATTTATATGAAGTAAAGCTCACACTCTCAATTGTTTTCAGGTTTTTTGAGAAATGCTTATGCTTGTGTTTGTTACAACAATCAGGGCACAAAAGATTTGACCACACTTCTCAAACACACTGCGAAGCTACTTTAAGCCAGCTTCTGCCCCCACTTCAGTGACCTAGGTATGTTTCTCAATGTAGCAGATCCTCGAGGTGCTACACTTAAAAGCAGAGAGCCAAACTGGACTCACTGCATGAATGAGGTTGAACTTTGTCCTTTCATTTTTTTTTTAAGTAAAACTTCAACTTTATTGAACAAAGGAATAAAGGGGGTTCTCAAGTTTTCGCATCATGGTTATTTTTTAAGCCATCTGATCCATGACAGTACTTATCAACATAAGATGTTTGTCTGTTTTTGTCATTTGTATTTTAATTTTATATTCATAGATATACTTAAATCAATTAGTACATGGTAACACATGGCTTACATGTTGCTTAAGCTGGTAATAATGGATAACAGCTCTATAGTAACTTGCAAGTTCATGTACAAATTTGAATTTTATGCAAAAATTTTGCTTTTATTTTTTACATTACTAATGTCAGTCACAGATAAACAAAGACTTTTATTTTCTATTTCCCAGCCAGAACAAAAATCTGTGATGTAACATTTTCATTATGTAAGACTTCCTTTTTACATTTCAGTAAGAAAGCCATATAGCCTTTTCTGAAACAAAATGTCTGGGAGGCTAATGAAAGAAAAAGTTAATAAGATTATTTATTTAAATCAAATCCTCCAGTAAGAAATGGAGAATCTGCTGTCTTTACTTAGAAGGTTGTGTAAATAGTTATCTGTCAAAACTACATACCCACATGAACAAATATGTGCAGTTCAACAACATTCCCTTACTGGAAACACGAGCATTCCACATCACAGTTCCCATAAGGGTTTTTTTTTTGATCAATTTTTTTTTTTATAAATAATTTATTTATTTTTGAACATGAAATGCTTTTTTATAGCATGTTTCACAAGGGGAGGGGGTAAGAGGGGCCAGATGGTGGAAAAGTACAAAATCTTCTTGGCCTGTGCCTTGAAACATGTCATGGTCTATACGGTACACTGCCTTGAATTATGATCTACCTGCTGTTCTTCAGAAGATATGGTACACTGCTTGAGTTATGGTCTCCGTTTTTAAAAGCCTCAAAATTCTGTCTTCTCTGGCTTGCTTCTCTCTGGATTCCACCCTCGCTTTGTTAATGGTTTGCTTCATGTCATCATCTCCGTCTTCATAAATTTTCTTTAGAACATTCATTAATCCCTCACTAGGATCTGCCTCAGTGTCGTAGGAAGGCTTTTCTTTCTCTTTGCATTCTTTTTCCACCTGAGTTAAGGAGCCCCATCTTGTGTTTTCTGCTTTCTTTCTACGTAGGATAATAACTGTATCAGTCTTAACTTTTTTTGAACTGCTTTCCACAGAGATAGGTTTCAAAAGATTGTTCACAATCATGGAGTAATTCTTCCCATTGAGGTTTTTTACCAAAAGATCAAATGACCTCTCTGTAAAGTGTACCTGCACATTCTCAGTGGGAACCTGATGAACTCCAGTTGAGGTAATGTAAATTTTCACAAACTTATCTGACTGATCCCATCCATAATTACTGATTTCCACGGTGTATCCTGTTGTAAGAGGCGCAACCACAGCAGCTGGCTTCTCATTATCAAATTCTGGTTTCTTCTGCGACTTCTGTTGCATCTTGTTCTTTAGTTCTGTCTCAATCTTGGACTTTTCACTTGTAAGAGTATCACGTAGTCTTTTCCTAGTGGACTTTTCTAGCAATACTTTGACCTCTTCTAGGTCTTTCTGCAACTCCTCCAAAGCGGAAGCCATGCTGTGGCGCGTCAGACCCAAAGCCAGAGCTGCAGCAATGCACCGAAGCAGACAGGAAGGGCCGAACACGCCACCCAGGAGCATCGCAGCGCTGGCAAGCGAGCTACACCGGCCCGGCACGACTTGTTCTTTCATTTTTTTTAGAGTCTGGTGACATTTTTTTTTTTTGGAAACTTGCTTGGATTATTTTATAATAGTCCATTACTGCTGTATTTGGTGGAATATAAATCATTTAATACCTAATTGCAATTTGTTTGGCTGTGACACATATGGTAATAAGGTAGCTTAGGATTAACATTACTTTTAACTTATTTAAGGATTCATTATAAAGATGCATTTTACTGGGTAAAACACATGATTTCAGTAGCCATGCATTAAAATTGAATTTTGAAAAATGAAATTATAGCTTCAAAGATTAAAATATTTTTTACATGTATGTTTTAAAAATTCACTTTTTATTGTTTAGAGATATTGAATTACTAAGAAAATTTGAAAACTCATAAGTGGCTTTCATATCTCTAAATGTAATGTTATTATCTGTGTATACCATAGTTAGAGTACTTACTGTAGAAAAAGTTTTTCAGGCAAAATAGTTAACAAATATGAGGCAAATGATGATTTCTAGAAGATAGTAGAAAAGCAGGAAGGAGAGAAAAGTGTGTCAATTTTAAATGTAAATGTTCAAGTCCATGTGCATGTAGGTACAAAGTACCATGAATATTCATCCACAGGGTAGTTGAGGAAGGGGACTTAATTCAGACCCTAAGATTAGAAATGCTCTTCACAGAACAACCAAAAAATCAAATAGCTATGATTGTTGAGGCCCAGCACACGAATGCTCATTTTAGCTTGCTGGCATGGACACTGAGGATAGGAAATGGGTTACATGATGCCTTAGATAATTGTTTTATTCCAGTGCAGTTTGATTTTTGTAAGAAACTGTCATTTAGATTGAAGTGAAACTAAGCAATTGTCAGAAGCAAAATGATAAGATATGGTTTCTCTGGGGGAGGGGGAAATGGCATAATTTCCATTTTCTCAAATTAAATAGGACACATGCCAAAATCTGGAAGGAATATACAGTATAAGAAAGAAGGAAATGATCATCACTTCAAAAGATGGAGGAAATGAAGAGACATGGGTCATAAAATACTTTCTTATATGAGTGAGATTTTTGTAGTAAATGATTCCAACTCGGCTCTGTTCCCTAATTAGAATCTCTCCACTTGCCAGAGAGAGGCAGGAGGATTCCTGAGATTAAGTTGGAAAGTAGCCTGGGCAACATAGTAAGAATCTGTCTCTTAAACAGCAAACAAACAAACAAACAAAAGCAAATGAAAAAAGAACAAACAAACTAAACACTTAAAACAGGATGGAAATCTTACCTGGAAGAGTTAAATGAAGTGTTTTGCTTTTCTGAACAGGATTAAGGCAGCCATAAGCTGTCTCACTACTGTGTGCATGACAGCCTCTTGGTGCACAGAATGAGGCAGCATCTACCCAGGGACTGAGGCACAAACACAAGGGATGAAGTTATTGCTCTTCTGGATAAGTTGGACACACTAGTAAGCTTTCACTTCTGCCATGATGCAACATGTTGTTCTGAGATTAAATTAATTAGTATATGAGTTTCCTTTCTGTGGCATATTTATCACACAAACAATATTACATTTTCTAGTCTGAAATTCTTCAGATGATGGTTTATTTTTTGTTGTAGTAATTATTTAAAATCGGCCACTGGTCAAGTCAACTATCTAAGCTGCAGCAGCTCTGCCTAACTCAGCCGCCATGTTCCATGGCCAGAGGCCATTTGCACACGACAGCTAGAAACGGCCAGCCAGAAACACCAACCCTGCCACCCATAAGATGCCAGCATGGAAGATGGCTCTGCCAATCTTCCATGCTGTCTCCTCAAGGCTGGGCATTGCATAGACCATCCCGCCATCCATGTGGGCCCAGTAGAAAGATGAGACTCTAATGCTTAAAGATTAATCAAAGGCTTGTATATTTGGTAATGATCAGTAACAAGATATCCATACAATCAGAAGTGTAACCCAATATCCAACCTGGATATACCAACTACCTTTGACTGCTACAGACACATGGACATCTGCTTCCATTTCCTTTCTCTCTTCCCCTCCTCTCCTAGATCCTCCTCTCCTCCTTACTCCTCCTCTTCTGCTTCTGATTCCTCTCCTAACTCCTCCCACATTAGCTCCTCCTACATATCACCCTTTCTATTAAAATAAAAAAAATACATTCTCTCAAAATACAATAGAGCGTAACTACACCAATTTGTATCAGTAAGGTACAAGATAGACCTAATACACAGTCCATCATTTTGTTAACCAAAAAGAACCTCTGTCATTTCTCCTAACTAGAAGACTTAGTTCTAAACCTGGCTTATGTCCTGGCTTTAGAATGCATACCAGCTGAAAACCATCCTCTCAAGTCTGTTTTCTCAAAGTAAATAGCCTGGGTTGGCTATGAAACCGTAAGTCTTCAACCCCGTCAGAAATCCAGAATGATTGAATTAACTGAAATTATGGGAAGCATAAAGCATAGCTTCTAAAACTTAGCCAATTTATAGAGACCACTGAACACCTGGACAGCCCCTAAACCTCAAAAATGTTGGAGCATTCAATCTTCAGCCTTCTGGCCCAGGATCATCTGACAGACCTAGTAACGCAGAATTTTTAAGGGCTAATTACTCTGTCTTGGCAGACATAATCAGTCGACTAGTCCTCAAGTGTGTCCTTTTCTGGACAGGGATTAGTAGATGAAAAGAGGAAATTCTTGCCTAGTGGCTGTCTCACCACAACTGGAGTAACTCCAAAGATGCTTAATTTCTTCTTAGAATCCAAGACAGGAAGCTGTCAGGAGCAGACAGGTCTCTAATCACAATGAACATTAATACAGAAATGTTAATAACATCACTTCTGTGGACTTCTGACATTTTTGAAGACCAACTATCTATGTAAAGCAATCTGGACTGTTTTCCATTAAGTCCTCTCCACTATTTCTAATTAAAATCTAGAAAACACCCTAACAATAAACTCAGAGCCATGAAATTGCTATAGGCCCTTAACTCACAGGCAATCCTTCCCAAATCAGTTTAAAAAAAGTTGAAGAAGGACTGGGTCTAAGCCTTATATTCCTAAATGTGTTATATAGGCACAATGCTTATGAGAGTAACAATATTAATCTCACTTTTATATCAATAAGAAACTTGTACCAATGAAAACCTTAAATATTAAATCCAAATAAATTTTTTACCATTTAAGAAATATAACTTTAGCTTAATAACAATTATACAGATTTATACCAAATATGGTACAAATACTTATGGCTAAGTAATCAATCCTAGTTATTCCTCCCTGTTCCAACAAAACCACAATTTTTCCCTAGAAAGACAGCCCAATATTAATCACCTCAGTCTCCAAGCCCAGGGAATAGGGGTGCCGACTCTTCATTAACTTCTTCAAGCTGATTATGGGCATTGAGATATTAGAAGAGGGGCAGGAGTAAGGGTAAATTGATAAGCCTCTGATGTCTGTGTCTTCTCTGCATCCAGCTGAAATTCCAGGACATCAGAAGTTCGAGCAGGTCTGCTCAGCTTGCTTGATGAGTAGATACATCAAGACTGTGTATTCTGCAATATACAACTCTCAAAACAAATCTTAGTATCAAGATAATTTTTTGTTTGAATTTTGGAATCTAGTAGTCTGGCGGGCTGCTTCTGTCATGTCTAATCCATATAATTCTGGAAGGCAGAAATATCTTAATCATCTCTTCTAAAAACACACAGAAAAAAATCTTTTTCCCTAAATAGAATATCCTTGAGCCAGTAACCAGAAAAACCTTTATCTTGAACTCTTTCCCAGAGGAAAAATATAACCACAAAACTGAAAATCACACCCATCTTCCTTCCCTATTTTGCAAAGCAGGAAATGAACCCAGAATTCCTGTGGGGACCACGTTAGACAGAACCCGAGTCTCCTGTGAGGCAATATAACTTTATATCGTCTGAATACACCCAATTTACACTATCTTTCTGTTCGGCCCTCTGACAGAACAGTCTCTGTTTATACATTGTACTCTCTACTCTAGAGTCAGTGACAATTTTCCCTATCTTAACTAAAGTACTGTATGTGCCTATTCTGAGGCTTTCCCTAATTTGTGAAGCAGGAAATGAACCCAGAATTCCTGTGGGGCCCATGCTAGACAGAACCCGAGTCTCCTGTGAGGCAATTTCTTTATATCATCTAAATACATTTGATTTATACTATCTTTCTGTTCAACCATCTGCCTAGAACAGTTTTTTATTTATACCATCTAACTTTTTGGCTCTGTACTCCAGAGCAGCTCCCACTTATACACTGTACTCTCTACTCTAGAGCCAGTGACAATTTTCCCTAAGTTCCAAACTGCGGGAGATAATCCCCACATGATTCGGACAAATCTGTTTATAAATCATTCCTAAAAGCAAATAATCCCTATATTTTAACTTTATACTTAAATCAGTAACTGCTCCATAACAGAGGCTTATTTATTTGGCTCTCTTGGCTCAGACCAGCCTATTTTCTCTCAGCAGAGGACCTGCCTGTTAGCATTTTCTTTGTTCACAGTTACCGCTCTGGAATCATGTGGCTCCTATCAGCGCCAATCATTCACTGGCTTTCTTTCTTCTTTCTTTCTTTCTTTCTTTCTTTCTTTCTTTCTT
>NW_021604702.1:2181133-2212820 GCF_004785775.1 Grammomys surdaster | reverse complement strand
GGAATCATGTGGCTCCTATCAGCGCCAATCATTCACTCGATTTCTTTCTTCCTTTCTTTCTTTCTTTCTTTCTTTCTTTCTTTCTTTCTTTCTTTCTTTCTTTCTTTCTTTCTTTCTTTTTTTAAAATACAACTTTTACTCTCTGGTGAATAGACTTAAATTTCTAGTGAATTTGTGCCCAAAATTGGTGCGCCACTTTGTCTTTCAAAGAATCCTGTTTGATGCTTCTAGAATAGATTCGAAAATTTATGATATTTTAGAAGTTAATATTAGCCAGGAAGTGGTGGCGCATGCCTTTAATCCCAGCACTTGGGAGGCAGAGGCAGGCGGATTTCTGAGTTCAAGGCCAGCCTGGTCTACAGAGTGAGTTCCAGGACAGCCAGGGCTACACAGAGAAACCCTGTCTCGAAAAATCAAAACCAAAAAAAAAAAAAAGTTAATGTTAATTTAGAAAGGATGACAAATTGTAGGCATTGAATCGTTCCAGTTAGAACTTGCTCTATATTTCATGGCTTCTAATGACTTACACAATCACACTTCACTGCTATAAAGTGTTTCACCAAAGATTACTGTGTAGCAGATTACAATAATGGCAAAGCTTGCTAAAAATTTTTTTAAGATGTTGTTGGAGATGATGATGTGTGAGTACAGTCACTAGAGCACTTAAGCTCACTTCCTTTTTCTCCACACTTCAAATGCTGTAAGAACTCTGGTCCTCAGATGAAACACTTTGGTTATCCTTAACCAAATTATCATTATTTTTCAAATTAAAATAAAATGCTTTTATTGATTGCATGGCAGGAAATAATGTTGAATCATGAATATTAATTGCATGTAGGTGTACATTAGAACCCAGGCTGGAAACTCATAAAGGAGAGGTTTGTAATTAAGAAGATTATGAATAAAAAGGACAGTCTTAAACAAATTCATGATTATTAAATTTCATGGAAACCTAATGTCAGAATTTCTTTGAGATAGCTAATATGCAATAAATTTCTTTCCAAGCCCAAAATCTGGATTCCCTTGCTTGTTATGTATTTTTCATTTCCACTCTTGTTTTCGAAGTTCCAGACCAATTTCAGCACTTAAGAAGTTAGTGAACCATTTCTGAATGACAGTCATCTCTTAAGAAAAATACTTTTAATAAAATGAGTAATATATATGCATAAGTTCAAAAATTGGTATGAAAGAATTAAATGCTGAAAAGCACTAAGTATCTTTGCTTAACCTTCCAGATATAATGACAGCAGTATCATGCATAAAGATTTCTCTAACTACAATGATGATAATCACAACATATGTAAATTATATGTAACATACATACATACATACATGTACACATACATGGTATATTACATACATATCTGGATCTGAACTCATAACATATCTTAAATAATTCAACTTTTTTGTTTTATGTTATGTGTGAACATTTGTGAATGTTATATTTATTAAGGAAATAGATTCAGACTATTATGACTTACTCTAAATTTGATTAAGTTTATGTAACTAAGATCTGCTGTATTTTCCCTTGTATAAAATTTCCTTCATTGAGAGTAGCAGTGCTTCTTATTTATAGATAGATATGATGCTTACACCCTAAGGAATTCATTTCCAAGTTTACAGTGTTCTTTCAGCCGGCCTCTAGTTCTGAACACTGCAAAAATAAGAGGAATAATGCTTAGTAATTTGTGTGCTATTTTCTTCATGGAGTAGTATATAAAGAATGAGGAGCCTTCAGAGCCTTGATCGCCATAAGTGTGGACAGCACTTAAGGGATCACTGTATGGGGATCACTGAAGAGCAGGACAGAAACATCTTGACAGAAATTCCAAAACAAGTCTGATTTCTAGACAGCTGGTCTGAACCTTATTAAGAAGAAAAACATCAGTATATGATTTATTAAGTTTACTTTATTCAGATATTAATAAATATTAAATATTAATAATTTCCCAAGTTATTTATTAAAAAGGAAGTAGAATAAAATCTGTTATCATTTATCTATCATCTATTTATCTACCTGTCATATAAGATGTATTTGTCTATCTCATCTATCTTCTATCATCTCTTTATCATATCCATCTGTCTATTTATTTACCATCTATCTATTCATCTATTATCTATCTATCCATCTATCTATCTATCTATCTATCTATTATCTATCCATCTATCATCTATCTATTATCTATCTATCTATCTATCTATCTATCTATCTATCTATCTATCTATCTCAATCTATCATCTATGTATCATCTATCCACCTATCTAATAATTTAAGTGATTAAAAAGGAAAATGAAAGAAAATGAAAAAGACTGTGCATTTCATCCTTTTTTCCATTTAAAATAAGTGGACAGTGCCATTCTCTAGCCCTGAGAGATAGTCTAAAGGATGCTAGGAGTTGTTAAAAAGTGTTATGGGTGTGTAGTCTTACTGATAGTCCTCTAAGGCTGCTTTGTTTTTCCTGGATAATGCCTTTATGGTGGATATAAAACCCAAGGCTAAACCTTCACAATGGCCTGCTTCAGTGCAGGGCACCAGATCAAGATCTGTGGATAACTGTGAGACAGCTTGTGCTTTAATTTCAGCTTTTCCAAAAGCTTCCAAAGTACTCTTATCTTACTAAAATGATATATTTCTTTCTAAAGACTCCTTACTTACTGTAAAACTCAACCTTAACTTTAAGTTAGTCTGTAAAGTCTGTAGAAGAGATATTACTAATTTTAAAATATCTAAGAAAGTAATGAACATGTGACCTTATTCCCAGTCTTCTAGGAGAGTAAAACAGTTTGAAAAGTATTAAATGATACAAATGTTTGATGTCTTAGAATGAGAAACTGCAGTACTAAACCATTTCAAAGAAAATGTTCATTTGAATGAATAGCTTCCATGGTAACACTCTGTTTTCTCTGTATATCATGACTTAGTGTTCTCAAATTAGCATTTTAGAATTTGTGAATATATTTTTATTTGCATTATTGTTATTAAAAGATTTGTCCACCAACTTTTGTGATTCAAGTGGATTAAATATAAATAAATATAAATATGTAAATATAAATAAACCTAGTGGATTTCAACTAGGTGGGACATGTGCCAGCTGAAAACTATTCACCTACAAATTAAGAAATATTGTTCCCAAGACATCTCATCATACTTCAAACAGGTCCAAATCATAGTTTCAATATTTTGTTCATAGGTCTACTTAAGGACAAGTATACTTTTTCATAATGCCTAATTGTCAATATTTGGTGACCATAGTAGAAGTTCTGTAATGTATTGCCTTACAGTGTGCATAGTAAAAACAGATCATTTTAGAATCCTCATAATGCAGAATAGTTCGAATTTTACTAGCTTAATGTATTCAGAAAATTTTTGTGGCTTATTCTTTGTTGTGTTGCTGATGCAAACTAGTTTATATAAATGGCCTCAGATGATCCTTGACTTTTGGAGCCTCTTTCTGCACCATTCTAAAGAAAACGTGCTTCGTGACTGATATAGTTACAATTTACAAAACTGTGTTTGATTGCATAACTTATATTAGAAACTGGATATGGGCATTAGCTGTACTGTGAGAAACATTCTTGAATAATGTAATGATTCCTTATCAACCTCTGATTAATTACCCATGAGCATACAAAGAATTAATTATTTATGCCTTTATCTTCTGATACCATGTAAAAGTTACTCCAGTGGAAGTTAGAACACCAAAAAGTAGATATCATATTTCCTTCCAAATTTGGCTATACAGATACTTTATCTTGATAATATGAATCTGCATTAAGGGTTTGCTAATATATTTACTCTCCCATGCAGTGTTGGTTCACATTATCTGAAAGAAGTTGATTTTGAAATATGCTAGCACTTTACAGTTGCTGAAGGGAAAAACTCTACTTTTCATCTTCATTAATTTTACTTTTTTAGAACTCAACTTTTTATTCACGTGTGTGTGCACATATGCTGAGACTGTGGAGACTGGAGGACAACTTCTGAGAATCGCTTTTCTCCTTCTACCATATAAGTTGTAGAAACCAAGTGCAGGTAAGCAGACCTGGCAGCAAACGTCGATTCCTCTGAGTCATCTACATGTACTATCTTCACTCTTTCATAAAAATTATCTATGGATATATAAATTCTAATAAATTCACTGCTAGCATACAATAAAGACCAGGAGACTTGGTGATCCCTAAATTGCAATAGTTCTTCATCATCTAATTCACTTATTCTTGAATATTTGCTATTTCAGAATCAAAATGCTTTCCATCCTTCCTAAAAGTTTTCCACTTTTGTTGGCATTTCTTCTGGGAGGCTATGCTGGTTTGAAGAGTCATGCCACTTTATATGCAGGTTATAGAATGCCTGACACATGGTCTTTAATCTTAACTTAGTCTCAGCAGCTGCTTTTATTCTGCTTAGCAGGGGAGTGACATTTGGTAATGCACAAAGTAGCACATAACTATGTATTTTCAATCAAGATAATTTTTCTTTGGTGAAGGCAGTATTCAAATGAGATAGTTCTCATCCCAGTCCATGTTACACATCAATACCTGATTATGCAGAAGCTAATCGTGCACATGGATAGTTGTTTTTTTTTTTCTTTTCAGGATATGAACTACAATTCATATATATGTTTATGTTCAAATTTACTTTATGTTTCTCACTTGAAAATGCACCTTGAAAGTGTGCACATTCTAGAAGAAATGAGTTCATCACCTCCTTCCTATGTCTCAAAACACTTTCTCTTCAGTTTCAGTTTAAAACACATCTCAATGAATTTTGTGAACATTCTTTGGTAAGAAAGTTTCCCATGACTCTTGATCAAATGAAATAATAAATATGAAAGTCATTGTATGTGTTAACCTGTCGGGCTGTAGAAGGGCATCTTGGGTTGGCATAGGCCTGGACCCCTGAGACTGCAGGTGTTTGGCCGTCTCCAGAACCCAGGGCCCTGACATGCGGTCTCATCTCCATGTAAGACACAGGTAGAGGACTTGACTAACGGGCCTCCGCCTCGAGATTTACGTATTAATGAGTTATCTAAAGGCCAAAGGCCTGGATAATTATCCCCTCCCTAGTCCTTCCTCTTTCCCACTCCCTATATAAGCTAGCTCTCCCCTGGCTCCGGGGGTACCCATTCACATCCAGATACAACTTGCCCGTCATGGACAATAAAGCTACTCTTTGGAAACCCACTCCACATGTCTTTTGAGGCCTGCCACAAAGTAGCTTCCAGCCTCTGGAACCTTGGAATTTCTAGTGTATGTGGGAACCCGCCTACAGAAAAGCCTCCAAGACCCCAAGACCCCTCCTCCCTCCTCCGCAGTCCTTGGGCTGCCTGTGCTGCCACGCTCCTGTGGGCCGCTTCCACTGCTCCAGGACTCGTCCATCGCCCTGGGACTCTGCCATCGCCCGGTCTATGGGCAGGCCCGAGCCTCCCCAACTCCTCCTCCCCGCACGTGTTTTTTCCCACATTAACCTACAAATAAAACTATGGAATTGTGTTGGTCTTTCCTAGTGGTCCAACTTAATTTGAAATGAAAGTCATTTAGTCATTAGGTATTCTGTATTTGAAATTAGCACTATATAATACAATCCAAGAACCATTCAAATTTTCAAACACAGCTCTCTGTTTTATCCTTCATAACCTTTTGTGCGTTTGCTTGTATAAATGTTTGTCCACGTTTGTGGCACATGTATATGGAAGCCCGAGGTCCAGGATGGATTCTTTAATGTCTCTTCTTTGCTTTTTGAGACAGGTTTTTTTTTTTTTTTTTAACTAAACTTAGGACTTAATTGCTTGTCAAGACTTTCGATTATGCCCTTGGGGATTCTCTTGCTTTGGTACCTCTCATTTTGTGCATGCAGATATGCACCGCTGGGCCTAGTTTTTTAATGGAAGTAGTGAATATCCAAATGCAAGTGCAGTGTAGCAAACCCTTTAGCGATTGCTACCCCTGATTGAACTACTTTCAAAATTTGAAAGGAGAAAATTGATTTAGAAAGCCAGTTTAATATTAAAATTTGCTTATGACTTTAAGAAGAAAAGACACTGCAACTAGAACGTAAGGATATTTAGTAAATATTAAATTTCTAGTAAAAAATGATGTTTTTTATGATCTTTTCACTCACTGACTGTAGTAAAAACTACCTATTTGGACAAAACATTGTGAAATTGATTCCATTAATGGTGATTAAAAAAAAAAGACAAACTTGTAACATATGTGACCTTCCAATTGTGTTGGTTCTTGATTAAATACACACATGACTGGGGACTGGTCCATACATGCTCTTATAGAAAACCTAACAAATATTTATTGTTTTTTCATGTTTATTATATTAAAAACATCTCTCCTTTTTTAAGCCCTTCAATGTTCATTTTATATTTCAATGAGTGAATGATACATTAAAGATATTATTTAACTCAAATTACTAGAGAATTGATTAGGTGTTACATTTGGGTGGAAGCAGAGTGTGAAGAGGAGATACATATGAACAACCAGAAACATTGATGGGAATTTGTGAAATGGATTTATCTTCTAAAAGGAGATATAAGTGCATGGAATCTTGTTTTTTACATGGCAGAAATTAACTTTCCTCTAGTAACACCAAATTCTCATTCTATGAATGAGCTGTTTGCATGATTAACATCTTACATTGATATCGCACTGTGTAGCTTCTGCACAGTATATGGAATTAAAGACGATAACTTTTTACAAGCTAAAAAGATGTGCTTATATAAACACAATTAGAAAGAAATTCAGTACCATGTCATTTTCAAAAATGTATGGAACTGGAGATCATCCATGTTAAACAACGCAAGCCAGACTCAGGAACACAAGTCTCTCTTTTTACCTATACATAGAAACTAGGTTGAAAAAAGACAGAAATATTAGGAGCCTATTAGGAAAGAAAAATGGGACTGGGTAAGGAAAGTTACTAAGCAGTGGGGTTTGGTCATATGTTATATGCATATGTCATCATGATCTAATGAAATGTATTATTATGATAGAACTGATAAATCCTATCAAAGTAAGCCACCACATGACTCACTGGAGCCACATGCAAGCAGAAACAAAATATGGCTCAAAGCAGGGATGCAAGATATTTTAAAGTGTCCTTAAGTGCCAAACGGCTAGCTTTGTCTAGTTTTGTTTATGTAAGTGATTTCCACTCCTGGATAGGGAGACCTCTGAAATGCTGCCAAGAAAGAACTTGACCTCTAATGGAGCACCTCACAGAATGAGCTATAACCTTTTCTTCTGCTTGAGTTCATTGCTCAGTAAATGTTATCTGGAGGTTAATATATGATCATCAATGCTCTTTTTGAATCGCTTTTTGTTCAAAATTGTAAACCTTTTTTGTCTAGAATATTTTGTTGTATTCTGAGGAAACTGAACATTATAGCATATATAATTTTCTTGATTTTAAAATACCATGGTTTAAAAAAATAAATACACACAATCATGGAACAATTGGATGGATTTATAGTATAAAACTTTATCTTTTAGCTATTTCTATCCCACCCTATAACTACACCTTGGGCAAATATTAAAAATAATGTTTGGAAATGATATTGTTATCAAGAAAATATAAGTAAATACATATCTACAAAATATACACACAGACACACTCATGTACACAAGTGCTCACACATATGCAAACATGCTTATACCTGCACAAACACATACAAGTATATGCTACAATTTTAGATTGAATTTAACTCTAGTATTGTATTCATTAATCTTCACACTAATGCCACAGCCATTAACAGAGTAGGCATTTGTCTTAAAATGTATTTTTTCTGTATTTCGTTCAGTTTTATCTTCAAAGTAAATATGCTGAAGTGAAAATCAAACTGTAGTTTTCAGTGAGATAAGGCCAAGACACTGCTGATTATTCTTATGTAACAAAGAGTGAGAACCTTTTAAAAACTGAACTTCCATGAAGCTAAAAGCAACAAGATTATTTCAGATTCTTGAAAAAAAAAAAGCAAACTCTTGGGAAGAAGTCTTGGGAGAATGAGATTTTCAAAGAGCGAGCATTTTTGTGTCTTGAATAATCACACAATCCAAATACACCCTGAACCAAAATATCTCAGATGACGAAGAGCTATACTGGGGTATATGATGATGCAACCTACTTAATTTGCATGTAATTTTTCATCTAATCAAATGTTTAAATGAATCTAATTTTTCTGCACTTCTTTGATTCCCACCTCACCCCCACTGCTGTGAGTTTGTAATCTCTCAGCTCTCTGCTTCTGCTGTCTAGCCTTTCACTCCTCTATGCTCTGGAGACTGTTGTTATCTTCTGTGATTCCCTCTTACCTACACACTCTGAGGCTCATGAGTCTCCAACAACCACCCTGTTAGTTCTCTCTTTCTCCTTCAAAATCTCATCACTACTTTAAATGATTTCAGTCTATTTGACAATAGGGCCAGCATTTTGGCTCTATATAAATCTGTTACCTCCTTTTCTGTCAGTCTTCCTGTCACGTTGTATATCTAATTCTTCTGAAGAATTTCTATGATGTTATCTGCAAACCTCAGCTCATGTCCACACAGCCTATATTCCTCTGATTGCAAATGAAATTCCAAGTTGATGGTCATGGTAAGAAACATAAAACTAACATCTCTCACATAATTCAAATTAGCATTTTCCCTTATTTTCTCCCATGGCATGCTTGCTTCTTTTCCTCATCACTTTTACCCTGAAGCTACATCATGTTCAACTCAAAGGTTATTTTTTGGCAACATCTGTGTATTTATGTATGTGTCTTTATCTACCTACGTCTATCTATCTATCTATCTATCTATCTATCTATCTATCTATCTATCTATCATCTATGTTTGGAAAAACATTCTATTCATAAATTCTAACCCCTAGGTTAAAAAATCCAAAAATTATCATTTTTATTCAAACAGTATTATAGTTATGCACACTCATAAATGAATTTACAAACCCACAAACAGAACAAAATGGTATTCTTTTGTTAGTTCCATTTATACCATCTGAGAGTACATGCAAGCTCTGAGATACAAGGCCTTGCTGCCTATGCAATACTGACCCTTCCACATTAACATTTCTGCATCAAATTCATACAATATGATTATGCATACATATATTCATACAATATGATTTTTATTAATTAATTAGTATATTTACATCCCTAATGCTGCCTACCTCCCAATAAATCCTTACAGAGTTCCTCCCCTCATTCCTCCCTCATCTTCCCCTCTGAGAGGGTACCACCCTGGGTATCCTCCTACCCTGTAGCATCAAGCCTCCACAGGATTAGGAGTATCCTATTCTACTGAGACCAGACAAGGCAGCCATCTGCTATATATGTGCTGGGGTCTTGGACCAGCCCTTCTATGCCCTTTGGTTGGTAGCTCAATCTCTGGGAGCTCTCTGGGATGCAGGTTGGCTGACACTATTGGTCTTCCTGTGGGGTTGCCGTCTCCCTCAGTTCCTTCAATCCTTGCCTCAACTCTTACATAGGGGTCCCAGACCCCAAGCTTGGCAGTGGGTATCTGCATCTATCTCAGTCAGCTGCTGAGTAGAACCTCTCAGAGGACAGCCAAGTTAGGCTCATGTCTTCAAGTACAACATACCATCAGAAGCAGTGTCAGGGATTTGTGTCAGCCCATGGGATGGATCCCAAGTTGGGTCAGTCATTGATCGGCAATTCCTTCAGTTTCTGCTCCATTTTTATTCCCGCATTTCTTTTAGACAGAAGCAATTTGGGGTCAAAAATTGTATAGGTGGGTTGATGTCCCCGTCATTCCACTGGGGGGGGGGCTGTCTGATTCCTGGAGCTGGTATCTTTAGGATCCATATATCCACTGTTAAGCATTTTGGCTAAGGTCACTCACATTGAGCCCTGGGAGCCTCCCTATCCCAGGTCTCTGGAACTTTCTAGGGATCACCCCACCCCATTCTCTCCATATTTTCATTCATTCTCCTAGTCCTGTGGTTCTCTCTTCTCTCTCTCCTCATACCGGATCTGCCCTCCTATTTCCTTCTTTCTTCCTTCTCCCTTCCTCTGCCTTCTATGATGATTTTGTTCCCCCTTTTAGGTGGGATGTAAGCATCCAGACTTGGAATTTCTTTCTTGTCTCTCTGTAAAAATTTGTGTTGAAACTTTAATGGAAATTGCATTAAATCTGTAGATTGCTGATGGTAAGTTGGCCATTTTCACTGCTAATCCTACTTATCTAGGAGCATCAAAGATTTTTCCATCATCTGCATCTTCTTTGATTTCTTTCTTCAGGGACTTGTACTCTTATTATATTGGCCTTTCACTTGCTTGTTTAGAGTTACACCAATATATTTATTTGTGGTTATTGTGAAGAAGGATGTTCCCTTAATTTGATTCTTAGCCTATGTATCATTTGTACAAAGGATGTCAACTGATTTCTTTGAATTAATTTTGTATCTACCACCTTCCTGAAGTTGTTTGTCAGCTGTAGGTGTTCTCTGGTAGAATTTCTGCTGTCGCTTAAATATACTATCATATCATTGACAAAGAGTGATAGCTTGACTCCTTTCCAATTTGTGCTCCCTTAATCTCCTTTTCTTGTCTTATTGTTCTTGCAAGAACTCAAAGTACTCCATTGAATACATCGGGAACAAGTGGGCAGTCTTGTCTTATCCCTGATTTAGTAAGATTGCTTCAAGTTTTTCTCCATTTAATTTAATGTTGACTAATGCCTTGCTGTATATTGCTTTCATTATGTTAAGGTATGTGCCTTGAATTCCTGATTTCTCCAAGACTTTTAATGTGTTGTATTCTGTCAAAAGCCTTTTTAGCATTTACTGAGATGATCATGTGACTTTTTTCTTTCAGTTTTTTTATATAGTGAATTATGTTGATGGAATTTCATATATTGAACCATTCCTGCATCCCTGGGATGAAGCCTACTTGATCATGGTGAATAATGTTTTTTATATGTCCTTCAACTTGGTTTGCAAGAATTTAATTATTTTTGCTTAGATGTTCATACACAAAACTGGTCTGAAATACTCTTTCTTTGTTCATTCTTGTGACTTAAGTGTTAGGGTAACTGTGGCCACATAGAATAAATGTATGTAATTTGTGGAATAGTTTAAGAAATATTGGTATTAGCACTTCTTTGAATGTCTTAGAAGGGATTATTTCAATCTTCTTGTATCTGCTGATACTTGTTTTGCATCCATTTAGGAGAAGTTTCTGTGAGGTGCTTACAAGAAGGTATATTCTTTTGTTTTGAGAGTGAAATGTTCTATAGTTATTGGTTAAGTCTATTTGGTTCAGAACTTCTCTTAATTTCAGAAGTTTAGTCTTTTTAGTCTCTTTTTAGTTTCTATTTCTATCACCTGCCCATTTGAAGTCTCTCACTATTATTTTGTGGGTTTCAATGTGCGTTTTGACCTTTAATAAAGTTTCTTTTACAAATGTGAGTCCCCTTGCATTTGGTACATAGATGTTCAGTCTTCATCTTGGTAGATATTTCCTTTGATAAGCATGAAGTGTCTTTCCCCATCTCTTTTGAAAGTATATTTTATTATATAATAGAATGGCTCCTCCAGCTTGTTTCTTTGGACTGTTTGCCTGGAAAACGGACTGTTTGCCTGGAAAACGTTTTTGTAGCCCTTCACTCTGAGTTACTGTCTGCTTTTGTTGTCATGTATTTTATCTGTAGCAGAGTGATGGATTCTGTTTATATATCCAATCTGTTAGTCCATGTCATTTTATTTGTAAAGTCAGTCCATTGATGTTGAGAAATATTAATGACCAATGATTGTTACCTTTTGTTTTTGTTTTAGATGGTGAACTCTCCCTCTCTCCCTCTCCCTCTCCCTCCCTCCCTCTCTCCCTCCTCTCTCTCTCTCTCCCTCTCTCTCTCTCTCTCTCTCTCTCTCTCTCTCTCTCTCTCTCTCTCTCTCTTCTTTTCCCCTGTGTGTGTGTGTGTGTGTGCATGATATTTTTCTTTTGGGTTTGTTGTGAAATGACTAATTTCTTGTGTGTTCTTGGGTGTAGTTACCTGCTTTGTGTTGGAATTTTCCTTCTAATATCCTCTGTAGGACTGGGTTAGTGGATAGATATTGTTTAAATTTCATTTGGCATGGAATATATTAGTTTCTCCATCTATGGTGATTGAGATTTTTGCTGATTATAGTATTCTGGGCAGGCATTTGTCATCTCTTAGGGTTTGGAAAACATCTGTCCAGGATCTGACTTTTAGAGTCTTTGTTGAAAAGTCAGGAATATCTTCAACTTGCAAGTATACTGAGAAATATACAGCAAGATATTAAGTATATATGTAAATAATATGTAAGATAAATTCACCACCTTGATGTGCACTAAACTCTTATTAGCACCAAATTAAGATCAGTTCCCAGTGAAATTCCAGTTGATACTACTGTGATCTTAAAATTGCTTTTAGGTTAATAAACCATGATAGGAAAAATCACACTGGATTGTAGTCGTTCCCTCCGTAGGCATTTCTTGGCAATTATTAACAATTATTCTCATAAGAGCAGAGTAAATAATGACTTGTTTTTTTTTCACAGCTAATCTCATCACTTTTATTGTCCTCTTTCCAGCCACCAACAGATATCCATCCTGTACATTGTTGTTTAATTTTTTTTCTCAGTAACCAGATACAGATTCCCTAGAGGACAAAAATGTTTAAGACAAAATGAAACAAATTATTCATGAACAAATCTCTATGATTGGTGTTAGAAACCTCTCTATGATTTATTGGACAGGGATGCCTCAGTTGGCCCCACCAAGGATATCTGCTTTTCCCATTCCTATTGGTTGCTTACTAAAATTACTTAATAAGACCTTATTTCAGAAGATAATACATACCTTGATTGATAAATATAAAGAAATAAAGCTAAAACTTAACTAAAAATCTTCTTCTTGATAACAATCTTTTATAATGTTAGTTAAGGTCTGGACCCTGGGCAAGAAAAGGCACCAACACTCTTACTTAGCTGTGAACAATATCAAACCCACCAACCTGACACCCAAGATGTGCCCAAAGCTGCAGTAGTGCCATGTCTATCAGGAGACAACTAACTACACTCAGACTGTAGTCTCCGTTTGAGGAGGTAATTAATGTTTGGTACTATAAACCTAGTTTTAAAATAGTATATGGCTAGGGTATCCCTCCAGCCCCAGGTTATAGGGAGAAAGTTGCTACTATTTAGCTAAACCGTGATGAAGAGGGGGATTATTTGGGTTGGAAGAGAGATGAGAGGTCAGAACTAATCATAATGTATTATATACATCTATAAAATCATCAAAGAAAACAATTAATATGAAAAAATCTTGGCCTATTTAAAGCATGTATAAGGGCCATTTTTGGTAATACTATCTATGTAGTGTCCAACTTTCTTTCTACTTATGATCAGTTTGACCATATATTAAGCAGCTCTTATTATCAGGAATATTTTTGTTAATCAAGAAATTATCTTTCTTTTCACTAAATACACATGCACTGTGTTCCTGAAGACATTCTATGTACTCTGGCTATAGCTGTAAATTCTTGAAATAATAAAATAAATATATGCTCATAAAAAAACAGAAGTCAGACATAATTCTGATAGGTCTTCCCTTATACGTTACTTGGCCCCTTTCCCTTGAGCTTTTAATAATTTTTCTTTCATCTGTACATTTAGTGTTTTGATTATTATGTGGCAGGAAGATTTTCTTTTCTGGTTCAATTTTTGGTGTTTTGTATGCTGCTTGTACATTTATGGCCTTCTCTTTCTTCAGGTTAGGGAAGTTTTCTTCTATAGTTTTGTCCAAGAAGATTTCTGGCACTTTGAACTGGGAATCTTCTCCCTGTTCTATTCCTATTATTCTTAGATTTGGTCTTTTCATTGTATCCTTGAATTTCCTGGATGTTTTGGGTTAGGAACTTTATATACTTGGTAATTTCTTTGATATTTCAATTTCTTCTATAGTATCTTCTATGTCTGAGATTCTCTCTTCTGTCTTTTGTATTCTGTTGGTAATGCTTGTATCTGTAACTCCTGTTCTCTTTCCTAGGTTTTCCATCTCTGAAGTTGCCCATATTTGTGTTTTCTTTATTGTTTCTATTTCAGCTATTAGTTTTTGAACTGTTTTGCTCATTATCTTCACCTCTTTGATTGTATTTTCCTGTATTTCTTTAAGATATCTATTTGTTTCTTCTTTAAGGGTTTCTATCTGTTTGATGTGTTTTCCTTTATTTCTTCAATGGAATTAAGAATACATATAATCTTTAAAGGCCTTTATCATTTTCATGAGATGAGATTTAAGGTCATAATCTTAGCCCAAGATATCTAGGGCTTGCTGTAGTAGGAGAAGTGGGTTTTGATGGTGCCATACTGTTGCTTATATTCTTGTGCTTGCCTTTCACCATTTTGCTATGTCTGGTGTTAGCTACCTGGATTTCCCTGATTGGAGCAAGCTTCTCAGGTGGCAGGTGGTGCTGTGTGTCCCAGGTTAGAGAAAGCCTCCTAAGAGGCAGGCAGAGTTGTTTTTCTATTTTGAGCAAGTCCCCCTGTATCCCTGGTTAGAGCAGCTCTCTTGGGAGACAAGCAAGGCTGTGGGGCTGGAGTGGGGGCTGAGCAGTCCAATGTGCTGCAAGTGCAGTGGAGGTATGCACTGCTAATCATCGATTTTAAACAGTGTCATTATTTGAGGATATCAGTGTGATCAATATTTCCTATGCTCAGGTAGAAAGCATTTGCCTTTTATTTGTTTTATTTCATACAAATGTTGGAATTCAGAGCTTCCTCAAATTTTCAAAACACAGACACATCTTCAAAATACCAGAAAAATACCACTGAACAGGGAGTCAAACCACTTAAAAGAGCAGATCGTTTTGTATTAGTTTCATTCTGCTGCTAAAAGCAATTAGCACAAGCCTGCTGAGAAGGTATTAGTAATTGACAATGGTTAAGCATGTTTTCTTTAAGGCTGTGGCCCCGGGTAGGGGGCCATGTTCCAGAGGCTGGCCACACATCTCACAACATATTCACAACACAAATTGGACTTAATGAGTTTATAACAACAACAAAAAAAGAGGAAACAAGGTTTGCTGGATCAGGAAGAGAGTTTTACCTGTGAGAAATTTTGGAAGGAGGATGAATATAACCAAAATACATTGTACAGAATTCTCAAAGTAAGAAAAAAAGTAAATACATGATTAGAAAAAAATAATATCAAAATATATGCAAGGTAAGTCTGAGGGGCATCAGCAAACACAAAAAATATAAAAAATGAAAGGAAACAGTCCCCAATGTTTGGAAAGCTTTATTACTCAAAATACTTCATCTTGTGGCCCCATTCTTCAACTGTTATGGTCCTGTGTTTAGCAATTTCACAAACACTTTCACTTTGAAAGTAGAGTTACAGCAATAGAGAAGGTCACAGCTGAAAATCATCTTCAATATTTCCTAGACTAACCTCGCTTTCTATGAACTGAATTGCAGACCACATTTCTCAAAAATTTAAGAAATGCTGTACAGTTACTTGTTGCCAAAGGTAGAATTTAACCTAAAATGTCCTGATTTAAAGTTCATTATTCTCCCACATTCACCTTCCAAGGTTCTTTTTTGTTTCTCCTGGTAGAAAATAATATTTCCTTTCCTTAGGAAATACAGTTTTTTCTATTATAAAAGATTTCTCTGCCACCTTTTTTCCAAACATGTTGCTGAATAGCCATCTTTTTCTTGTACAGGGTGGCTACTACTAGGCTTACGCTTAATTACATGACACAATCTTGATATTTTGTAACTTATCTTCTGTAAATCTAACATTCTAAGCCCTGTAACATGCTCAAACATTTATGCTACTGCCTTTGCTTCTCAGGAGAAACATGCTATAAGATCTTTTCATAGAAATAGTAAATTTTCTTTTGTTGCATATGCAAAGACAAACTCATGGGAAGTGTACCCTAAGTTGGAACCAAGGGTCACTGCAGCTCTCCATCTTGTACTTCTACTTATGGGTTTTGTGATTTTCTAAATGCCTCAGGCCCTTGGCATTAGTATTTTCACTTGGGAAATAACAGCACCATTCTTCTTGACTCATGGGTCAGTGAGAAAATAAAATATAATAAAAAATCAAAAAGTCCTTTAAAAACGTTTACATCTTTCATGATCACAAATTGGCTTTTTGTTTGTTTCTGTGATAAAGATGAGTCCTGGAGCTTTACAAATGGCAGGCAAGTGATCTATTATTGAGTTGAACTCCCCTCATTCACACCTACTAAATGGCAAACAAGACAAGCATCATGGAATTCATTTTTTAAATGATACTGTCTATTATATAAATGCCATGCTGGAACCTGCTTGGCAGTTAGACCCCTGAAAACCCATACCTTTTAATAACCTAGTAAGATAAAGACTCATGTGTGTGCTTTTCTGTGCAGAATGAATGTTGAGAATTCAAAGCATTATTTTAAAATAACTTGACAGCATCAGAATCATAACATGATTCAGCTACAGTTATTACATACATTTTCAAGAGGATGGACTTAGGCAGTATGACTTTATAGATTTATACATACTTTGCTATCTTCCTAGTTCTTCCTGGTCCTGTATTGAAATAACAAATAGCACTTACATCATAACTAATTACTACATATACTACCAAGAAATAGAAATAAATGTCAGGAGTTGCTTTTGTCCCTAGATTTTATGAATTTTTATTTCAATACTATATTCAACATGTGTTTTATTTCAAGACATAGAACGGAATTAGTCTAGATGCCCACCAACAGATATGGTGGAAAATGAAACTGTAGTGCCTATATACAATGGAATCTCATTCAACTGCAAAGAATAATGACAGGTGCAGGAAAATAGATGGTATTGAAAAATTCCTATGATAAGTAATGGAACCTGAGCTAAGAAAAACAAATACAGTATTCCTATACATGTCTCTTAACTTCTAACTGTTGAGTACACATGATCAGATGAAGTAAACATAGGTAACAACCAGGACACTAGAAATGGTCCCCATAGATAGAAAAAAATGGTAACTTTAAGGGAGGAGGGTAGGAAGGCAGTAGAAGAAAATCAAAGGGGAGTAGTGGTGGCAAAAGGGGTACAAAATAGAAGAAAGGAGCAGGTTATAGGAAGATGAGGGTATAGAAAAGGAGTCAATCAAAATCAAAGATCAATGGAAGCTCATATGAAAATCTATTACTGTGTAAGCTAATTTAGATAGGAATTTAAAATAATTGTTGCATAAATACTATACAAGAGATCAGTAGAAACATAAATTGCAATGATTTGAAAATCAAAACAAAGAGCAAAGTAGGAAAACAAACAAGAGAAGAAATGGTGTTTTTCACTGTTCTAGGCTTTGGTCAACCTACCATTTCCTGTGCTTAACTTTTAATTAGAGCTTAAATATGGCATGGAATATTGGTTATCCAACTCTAATTTTTGCCATTCATGAATAGAATTGAGTTCATTAATTAGACAGTTTACAAAAGTAATAGATAGTAGAAATCAGAACTACATTTAAGACAAAACGAAATAAAAGTGTGAAGACTATGATGCTCAGGACAAATCTACACTAAATATCAATTCAGAGTTCCCAGGATGCTTAGCTCCTCCCACACAGCAAGAAATGAAGAATTGGCTAATGTCTTTCTCCCATGAGTAAAATCATCTTCTGTCACATTTGTGGTATGAAATTTTGATATTTTAAGATTAATAATCACAGGAGGACGTGAGATTTCACACAAGGCTCTCCTTCTGAAACTGAGGTGAGGCTTCATTGAATTTTTCTCATTTACATTTTTGGTGTATTTTGTAAATTTTGTAGAGAGGTAGAAATAAATTTCTAGGTGTAAAAAAATTCTGAATTACTATTTGGCTTGAAAAATAGACTAAACTTAGAGAATACTTACATATAAAGGAGTATGACGTCTTCATATTCCACAATTAGAAGTGAATAAAAATTATAATAAAATCACTGTGTCACAGTGCAATTATATTATTTAAGGTTATGGTCTAAAAACACATTGAATACATGGTGTGATGGTTTGCTTTCTCATCATGATACATTCAGGAACCTGGAATCATGTAGAAATAATGTAACAATGAGAGATTATCCACTTTGCACTGGCCTGTGGTCATGTCTGTGGGGACTTGTCTTTTTAGCTGATGTTGGAAGATCCTGCCTGCCATTCCCTCTTCAGGGAGCTCTGAAATGTGTAAGAGGAGAGAAAATGAGGTGAATACTTGCACATAAGCATTCATGCACTCATTTTCTCTGCTCTTGACTATGGTGTGATCTGATTACATGTTCTAAATTCCTTCTGCCTTGACTTCCTTGCAGTGGTCAATGGACTATGTAATTGTGAGCTAAAATAAAGCTTTTCTCCGCTAAGTCACCTTTTCTAAGAAATGAAACTAGGACAATGGCTAATAAGCTAAAAGAACAAAAATATTTTCTGGTATGAAGCAGAGTACGAATGAAAAGAAGAAAGGACATAAGTTCTCATTAGAGCCTTATGTGATGGTTACATATTTGAAACTACTTTCCCTTGTATCTAAAATAGTCTCCAAACTCTAGTAGATAGGCACTTGCACATATTGCTTAAACATAACAGTTCATATTTTCCAACTCTTAATGATTGTATAGATTCTAATTAAATATCATATTAGGTATACTGTAAATTCTATCTACCTCTCTGCCATATGAATAACTAAAAATACTTTATCCTGGTTGAAGAATGAAAACAATATTAGAGCAAATCTAGGCTAAGGACCAAGAGAATGTTTCATTCTCCATCTCTGATTCTCTGTCGTATCATACTGCATCAGTTCTAGCTGAACACTGGAAACAGAGGCAGTAACCAGGAAAATGTATTCACTTAGTACATTTCAGCTACCTGTGCCAAAGATTGATTAAAATGACTGTAGAATCTCTGAGTTAGTGATGGCTTTTGATTGCAGGGACTTGCCACCAGCTGTACCCTGAGTGTGAAGACCAGTGGCCAGCTCTGCTGGAGCTCTAACCCACTGATGAGTATGCTACTATAATCTCAGCACTTCCTTCATTTCCCCACCTCAGCAGCTAGAAGTTGGCAGAATGTGGATGTGATATCCAACTGTTAATATACACGACATGAAGCATTTGCTGAAAATTATTTGGTATCCTAGGGCTCCACTTTCACTTCATATTTCATGAAAAAGGAATAAGAAATAATTCCTTTGTATTTGAATTTGACAGCTGAAGGTCACATTTCAACACTTAATTTTGGTTGAGAAGTACCAAATATTTGAAAACTAATAAAGAAGCAGGAAAATTAAGCAAAGGTCATGACAGTCATTTTTAAGTGTTAACTAGCTATATAAAGAAATAAGGAGAGAAGATAGATGAGCAACCACTCAAGGTTTTTGGAGGTAAGAGAGCTCACTTACTACATCTTCACTATATTTCCTAAAGTAGAAAAATAAGTGTTTGTCATTACAGTTCCCCTGGTGGGGATGCTATGGGAAAAACAAGATGGAGAAAGAAAGATAACAAGAGAAGCATCATGACTGGGATAAAAAGGAAATGTTTTAATATCAAAAGCCAAAGAATTCATCCTGTAAAAGAGCTGATGAATGTCTGCATTGTTTATGTCAATATGAAGTCTTTGACATGTTCTACATGTTCATGAGGCAGAGCAACAATTTAGACCTTAATACTTAAATTAAATGATATGAATAGGCAGCTGACGGCTTGCCTATTTTGTGAAAGTCTAATTTCTAGGGTAGTGATGCAATCTGTCATCTTTCTGCACTATTAAACATCATGACATCCTTTCATGGAAATGAACACTTACATGCTGAACCATCTAAAAAACAAGTTCATGTTCAGTCAACTTTGTGAGAGCAATTGCTTCAAACTCACATTGTTTTGCTCACTATAATTCATGTGGCATTTTGATAAATATTAAGCTAAAAATTTTTGTGGGTGGGGACAGGGAGTAGAGAACGGAGGGAAAACTGTAGTTAGGATGTAAAGTATGAAAGAAGAATAAATTTAAAAACAATTCTTTTTGAGTATATAAAAATAGAATAAACTGCTCGTAATTAATGTTTAACATGATTTCCAAATTTAAAAATACTATGTTTGCATAACAATGCTGTACAATTTTAATCATACACAGTTTAAAATATAAAACTCTTTGAGAAATTATAATTTATAAGTATTTATGCTTGTTTACATACACATACACACATACACACACATACACAAACACATACACACAAAATGTAGTGTTCTGTATGTAAGGTCATAGCATTCTTCAAGAAAAAGTTCTTGTACCTATGGAGTAACCCTTTTCAGTTAATGTCCTATTGATATGTTCTAATATTAGTCTGTAATGTAGAAAAACAAGGTGTCAAAGTCCAAGTGTCAAAGAGCTTCACAAATCTCCACTGAACAGTTTCACCCTAACACTGGAATATTTTCACCAAAATTTAACATTCACGTTAATTTATTTTCATATATTTCCTATTGTGTTGATATATTAATTTATTTCATTATAATTAATATATTCCTTATGTGACATAATTACTCAGTTTCATATATATGTGTTGAAAAATTTAAGAGTCTGGCCACTAGGAGATTGAGCATGCTTTAATGAGTATATGGGCAACACAACTTCGTGTATTTTTTATCTTTGGGGGTGTGAGATTGTAAGAGTGGGAAAGTAGAGTGGGAGAAATGGGAAATAAATAAGACTGGCATACATTATATGAAATTTCCAAACAATTAATAAAAAAATTGTCTTGAGGGAAAAGAAGGAAGTTTTAAAATTCTCATGTGCTAATACATCAGCATTCATGTCCTTGATCTCTCTATATATCTATCTCCCTCCCTCTCTCACAAACACATGCACATATACACATGTACATGCACATGACAAAAAACATTATACTGCACATTAAGATGTTCAAGATTCAGCTGTACCACTTTCAAGCATATAATCAAAGGACTGTGCATAGTACTACAGACACACTTGCTCAGTGTCTTCAGTACTGTACTCAGTGTCTTCAGTCTTCAGTACTGCCTTATTCCTAATAGCCAAAAACTGGAAACATCCTAGATGTAATCAACTAAAAAATTAATAGTAAAATTATGTTTCATTTACAGAGTGAAATATCATTCAGCTGTTAATAAACTGAATTATAAAATTTGAGTATAAATAAATGGAACTTTTACAGAAAAAAATCATCCTGAGTGAAGAACTCAAACTCAAAAACATAAATGCTATATAATTATTTTATTTGTGGATTACTAGATTTTTTTAAACCTTCAGCATGCATGCTATAATTTCTATAACCATAGAAATCATGTAAGAGGCTATGGAGGAGGAGAGACTCTCCCATGGAAGAGGAAATAGAATATATTGTTATGGAACAGACCAGGGCAGTACAGTGGGAACTGAAGTAAATGATTAAATGGGAAAGAAGAATGAGTAACAGAGAGAATACAGGAAATAACAGAAAACAGTAAGAGTCACATGAAATCCTACTACTCTAGAAGCTTTCTAGAATGTATACATACACGAAAGATATCACCTTAATTTGTTTTTAGTGCTGTGAAGAGACACCATATAGAAGAAAAGATTTATTTGGGGCTTGCTTACAGTTCAAAGGTTTAGTCTGTTAACATCATGGCAGAAAGCATGGTAACCTGCAGCCTGATATGGTGCTAGAGAGGTAATCAAGAGTTCTATACCTAGAAGGGAAAAAGAATGACACTGGGTCTGGCTTGAACATTAGAAATCTCAAAGTACATTTCCTAATAGTGTCACTCTCTATGAGTTATTTTCATTCAAACAACTATAGGAGTCTAAATGTGTCACCAATTAATGAGGTATGCAAAGTTCTGAACATGTAATTTTGGTGGGGGAGGGTCTTATGCACCCTTTGCTCCTTAGTATCTGCAGGGCATTTCTATTCTTTGTTCCAGCCTGCATTAGCTACCAAATAAAGACACGAGAGCTGACATTTTTATTAACAGGCTGTAAGCACTAAACTGGGTAGGTTAGCTATTCTAACTCATGTGGCTCTTTATCTGTAAACTGAGTCTTGTCTGGCTCACTCTGGTCCATGTCTGTCCTTATGGCTGGTCATTCATCACTACCTCACTACGAATCATCTGTTCTTTCTATGTTGTTTCTCCACACCTTCTCATCCCTGTGGTCCTTCTCTCCTCCTCTCTTCCTGGTGTCCCTTTCTCTCTCTGGGCTATTTCTGGAACACCCTAACTAGGATCAGAAGTTCCATCCTATTCTCTTCTGCCAAGCTAATTGGCTGTTCAGCTCTTTATTAACCAATCAGAAGTGGTGGAATGTGGGAAAAAATAAAGTTGTGGCGGTGGTGGAAGCCTGGAGGCTTTCCACACTATGGCAGGTCCCACATGTAGGAGGAACCTCTATGGTTCCAACGGCCTGGAGGCTTTGGCGGCGGCAGGCCCCAATGACACGAGGAAGTCCTTGGTTCCAAAAGGTTTATTGTCATGGCGGATAGTGGATGGATCTGGGCGTACCCCCCCTAAAACTCAGGGTAATCCCGAGTTATATAGGGAGGGAGAAAGGAGGAGGTTCTGGGGAGGATCAGGGGAGGATCTGGGGAGGATCTGGGGAGGATCTGGGGAGGTATGCTTAATTTGCTCTACCTTCTGGCCAACATTAGTATGTAAATCCCTAGGACCTGAGGCCTCTAGTCACGCCCTCTACCTATGCACTTTCAGAGGGGCTGTAATGGCCGACCTACGTGACTGAACAATGTAATTCTATTGGAGACTAGACTGCTTTTCAGGACCCTGGGTTCTGTGGTCACGCCGAACTCCTGCCGGTTCTCACACAGAGTCTCGGGGTTCTAGGCAACTGCCTAGCCATTACCCAGAATACACTTACGTAGTCCCACATCTCCTCCCCTTTACTTTTTTATTTTAAAAAAGGGGGGTCACTGTGTCATCTGTGGTGAAAATTTCGGATGAAGAAGCCAAAATAAAGCACTATGTAGGCCCAAGGGGTTAGCACAATTAAGTCACAGAGTAAGGGGAGTTGAGGGTGGGGATTGGGAAGGCAAGGGATCATTGAATCAATTAAATGCATGTGGTACAGTTTGAGGGTAATGACATCTGACTAATCTAGATAGACATTAAGTTTTCCTCACTAATATGTAACTTTAGCTATTTGACTTTGGCAAAAGAGTTCATTTGTAGCTGGAAGGTCTGAATCTGTCCGTTGGACTCAGTGAGCATCTCTGGATCTTGGCATGTGTCTGGAGTTCTGCGTGTGTCTCTGGATCTCAGCATGTCTCTCTTGAATCTGCAGTCAGGTGGTATGGCTGCAAGAAGACAGCATAGCATCCTAGGCAGGTTCCAGGAGGTGGCGTTGTCTCTGCTGGACTTGTGGGAGCACCTGTAGAATAATCATAACAGGGAAGCAGCACCAAGGCAGGAGGATGTCAGCAAAGGTTGTATAGTAAGCATTAAGCTACTTGGGATCAGGCACGTCATGGTGTGCCATTGAGATCCTAGAAAGGCAAAGGTGTTTGAGGAAATTTTAGTCTTAGAAGGCACCTTTGAGTCTGTTTTAGATGGCTGAGGAAGAAAAACATCATATTAATTATGTAAGCAGCAACAGTTTGTCTGTAAAAGGAAACTAGTTGTTAATTAAGAGCTGATAGTTGGTGATCAGCATGTTGATTTAACCTGTGGAAGTAGATTTAGATGATTTTTGAACCTTGAAGAAGTTTTATGAATTTAAAAAAATGTTGGACATATATCACAAGTTAGAGAGGAAAGGAGACATTTAAACTAAAAGTGAAAAAATTTTGGGTTGAAAAGCATGAACACTGTTGTTTTAGGAGTTCCTGTTAGGGAAAAGACATTAATGGCGGGAAAGCGTGAACATTGTTTTAGGTATTCCTGTTGGGGAGAAAAGGTTAATGGTGGATTTAGAAGTAGTAGAGGAGGGGCTTGCTCTGCCATGTGGTGACTGCTCTAGAAGAGAGACCAAGGCATTCCCCATTTGTTTTTCTTAGAAATCCTAGATGTAGAGGAGAAAAAGAAGGCCAACTTTGAAGAAAAACTCAAAGCAAGAAACATAGGTGTTTGATAGAGTCAGAAGGAGTAAAAGGCTGTGTAAAACTGAGCCATGGCGGGGAGACATGTGGAAGCTGGAGTATAGCTGGCAGTTCCTGGGAGCTGGCAGGCAGCGTGCAGTTTACACTGGGGCGAAGGGAGCAGACAGAGTCTCAGACCCTCTGCTATCAGGCAAGCAAGCTGAGCTATAGCTGGCCGAAAATGACCTAGAAGGTGAAGTGGGGAGGGGAGCATGCAGGGAGCTGGCCCTGTTGCTTCAGGCAAATCGACTGGGCTGTAACCAGTTGGCTCCAAATGGCGGAGGAGTGGGGGAAGTCTACACTAGGTTAGCAGTCAGCCTGTGAAAGACTGATCCCCTTAGGGAAAATCACTGGGGACTAGAGTTCAGAGCCATTGCTCCTGAGAAGCTAGCAGGCAGAGCTCGAAAAGCTGACCCCTGGGGGAGGGGTAGAGAGCAGAGATTAGGGAGTTGCCGCCATCTTAAGTTGGAGAACATGTGGGGAGAAAGAAAGAAAGCTACGATAGCAGGCAGCTCCTGAAAGCCTGAAGTAGGCACTCATGAGAGCTCAAAACGAAAGGGGACTCTGGTCACACTTTTACTGTGTGCCCATATCCCTGAAGAATCAGTAGAGCTCATATTTAAAGGAACTGATCACTTTAAAATTTTTCCTAATATCTATTTTACTCAGAGCATCAGATTTCAGGAGAGTCTCACTAAGTGGACGTGATTAATGAGCCCAAACCTAACATAAATAACAGGTGGGTAAGCTTTCAATGTTGCAACACTAATGAAAAAAATCTTTATTTTTCTTGGTATTTGAACTTCATTTCCTACAAAATCCTTGCATTTGATTTGCAATGTATATATGATAAAATTCAAATATACAACTGAATTTTCTGGGTTGTGAATCTTAATAAGTTTAATTTTGAAGATATAATGATTTTTTGATGTTTAGTGTAACAACACACATTATTCTAAATGTTAAATTCTGCTAAGTGCTGACTGCAGTTGAAAGAGGCATTTGATCCCCATCTTTCTAGAGTCACAAAACGCTTGGGACAAAATAGGAATAGCTAATTAGATTGCTGCCTCCAGAAAGTTAATTTATTGCAGCTCATACCATGAATATCTGTCTTTTTAAAGTATTAACAGCCAGGGGATTCTCAACAGTAACTCAGTATCAGTCCATTTGCAGATGTCTGGTCATTATTTCTCATTTCTATTCCATTTTAAAGCAATGCATGCTCTCATAAGTCATTTTTACCACTTTTATTATATGTAAAACCGTATATCAAGATGTCTAGTTGCCCTTTTGAAGTGAAAGTAAAGTCCTAAAATATAATTCAATGAAAAAAGATGAGTATTAGCACACTCTAGAACAATTGAATATTCATATGGAAAATAATGGAGTTCTGTGAGATCTTTTGTACCATATGTCATGAGTAATTCAAAATGGATCACTGACCTGTGTCATAGAAAACTGTAATATTTTTGGATGATAGAAAAGCAACCCTTTGTGTGTGAGGGATCCCTGCAAGCATCACACTTAGTAGAGTGGCAAGAATAAAACCTGATTCATCTCGTCTTATCTTCACTGGTTCAAACCTCTGGTATCTGACACAATTTAATTTAGCTATATTTAAGCACAGCATGATTTTGAACAAAACGTTTTCTGATGACAATTGTCTCAGTATTGTGTGCATAAGAAAGTTTAAGACATGTTTACATTGAAATTCTTTACAACGTACATATGAATTCTTTCATAAAGATGTGTCCTATTGACTTAGAAACAATGCTCAAAATAATGGCCTAGGGAGAGTGACTGATGAAAACATAGTGGCCTGTGGGAGTCAGTATTTGGTGGAATACAGGTAAACTTCTTTTGAACAGATAAGCCTTAATGTTTAACTTTTCCTGGTTTCTCTTGTAACTCTCTGTGTACACAAGGGCCTCTTATCATGTACATTTATGTTCTTGAGCTAGGCAAAACATCACTAGAAATAACAATGCCAACTGATGCATAAAAAATACTGAAATTATATCCAACAAAATTAATAACCTCTTCTGTATTGGCTAGTTTTATGTCAAGTAGACACAATCTACAGTCACCAGAGATGAAGGAGCTTCAGTTAAGAAAATGCTTCTAAAAGAGTCAGCTGTAAGGCATTTTTTTTTTTTTTTTTTGCAATTAGTGTTCAATGGAGGAGGTCTCAGCCCATTGTGTATGGTACAAGTCCTGGATTCTAGAGAAAGGAGGTTGAGCAAACTAGAGGAAGTAAGCACACCTCTCTGTGCCTCCTGTCTCCAGGATCTGGCCCTATTTCAGTACTTGCCCTGTTTGAGTTCCTGCTCTGACTTCCTGCAATAATAAACAACAATATTGAAGTATAAGCCAAATAAATCCTTTCCTCCCTAACTTTATTTTTGGTCATAGAATTTCATCATAGCAGTAGAAACCCTAAGACACTTTTCTTTTGGGTTGCAACACTGTCTTAATATACTAGGCCCTAGCTTCAACCTTGATACTGAAGATAGGCAAATAGATTGATAGTAGATAGGTAGGTAGGTAGATAGATAGATAGATAGATAGATAGAGCTGGAAACCTAAGCTAATGTAAGGTTTGGCCTGTGTGGTCATCAAAATGGCCTTTTTAAATTTGTCATTGTCAAAGATATAGACATAATTATGAACCTCTCTTCTTTAAGGCATGATTAAGAGAATGAGACAATAAGCTATATTTGCAGTCAGACAAGCAAAAGTCTGAAAAAAATGCATACAGAACACAAGGAGAATGTAAAACCTAATTCAATACAGGGAAAAGGTTTTAAGATGAATTCAAACACAGGAAATGTACATGGTAAATTAACACATGTACATATATTTAACATTATTAAGTTTTGAAAAATGTATTAAACTTAAATGATATTCCATTTAAAATATTTTAAAATAATAAATTACTTTTGTAAAATAAAATTACCCATGTTATTGTTGGCATAAACCAATTAGAATTCTCATATACTTATGATTATAACATGAATGTAGTGAGCTCAAAAAATAACAATTATTTTAAAAAGGATAGAGCATCATGTTACACATTGAATCAGATAGTCTAACACTCCATTCATGAGAAACGAAAGCACAAATTTATAAAAAAAAAAAAGAAAAAAGAAAGAAAAAAAAAGAAAAAAATCTTTCACAGAAACTTCTAGGCCAGTTTTATTTAGACAAAACTGTAAATAAGCTAGATAAATCTAGATATCTTAATTTTTATTCTAGTGCTATGATGATCCATACTGATCAAAATTGACTGGGAAATAAAAGGGTTTACTTGGCTTAGGCTTCCAGTTCACAATCCCTCATGGTAGTTAGTGTGGGAATTTTAAACAGGAATCTGTAGGCAAGAGCAGTGAAAGTTTGTTACTTGTTGGCTTACTCACTAATTTGTCCACTCTTGGCTTTCTACGATGGCCCACATTCACCTTTCTTGAAGGGTACTGCCCATGGTAGACTGGACCCTTCCACATCAATCACTAGTCAAGAAACTCCACACAGATCCTCACAGATATAGATACAGACCAATCTGATCAAGACAACCGTTAAATAAGGTTTCCCTTGTTTCTAGTGAATCTAGGTTGTATCAAGTTGACAATAAAAACTAGCCAGGACATCAGGTTAATAAATAAACAAACTGTGGCATACAATTGTATATTGTTTAATAATCAAAGATATTATTCATACATATAATAGTATGGAACAATCAATATAATTTTGCTTAATTAAGTAGAAATTACACACATTAATACAAAATGAAAACTGTTAAATTCTAGAAAAAAGCAAATAATTATCAGAATTAGAAGAGAGGATGATATGTGTTTATCAAGAAGGATTTCAGAGCACACACACACACAAACTGGGCATGATGTATGTGTTGTTTGTTTTATTTGTGCTAGTGGTTTCATGGTGTAAACCTTTGTCGAAACTTATGAAATTGTATGTTGTAATATGTTCTGCTTGTTCTATTAGCTCCACCACAGCAAGGCTGTTTACAAGTCATGAATCTGGCGTCTTAGCAGCTAAGCTCTCTCGGTGGCTCTCTGTCTCAATAGCCGTTTCTTATTTTAGCTTGTTTCTACTGTAGTTTAAAAAGTGATGTTTGGATGAAGATTGAGCATCTTGTACAAGAAAGACACTAGAAGTGGGTAACCTAACCACCCAGCTCTCCTTAATCCCTGGCAGCCACAAATCTGCTAAACGTAAATGTACTCCCTAAACCTCAGCACTTAGAGCCATCCCTCCACCCCTTAAATCTGTATTTCTCTGTTTTGTTTAGTTCAGCCTTAGCTGTGTCTGTAGTGTAAGTATACTTTCCTTGAACTCATATTGCATCCTATACTACCTAGTTATTCCATTTCCAACTATGTCTTTTGCAAATATTCATTCCTGCTTTATGTCTTCTGGAGCTCAGTGTTCTAGTCAGGGTCATGGAGTCAATTATCATGTTTTCTTTCCCTTTACTGAAAAACAATATGCTGTTGTTGTGAAAAAGAGAATACACAGGTGGGACATGACTTATCTATTTTAATTCTGCAATCCAATTCATTTCACTCATATTTCATTTGCTAAAGTTGAATAGGGATGGACAGTGCTCTATTGAAGAATGAGTGAAAATAAAATTCCTTATACTAGAAATTGTCTTAGGCAAAAGTGTCTGCTCGTAGATATTGACATCTTCCTAAAGGTCATTGGTGATATTCTCTACAAACACCTATAGAACATTTTATAATAGAAAGGGTAGTAATTTTAACGAATTTTAAATTTAGATATAGGGAGGGTCTGTCACTGTAGTCCCTAATTGGTTCTTGACTTGTCAATAAAGAAGGCCTGGAGCCAATTACTGGATAGAAGGTATTGGTGACATTTCTGGGTCTCAAGAGGAAAGGGAAAAGGAGATGCAGGGAAAGAGAGAGCGGTTTTATCTGCCATGCTTTGGAGAAAGAAAGATGCTGCAATCGTGTAAGGCCTCGGGACAGCTAGGGCCTGGGGCCCCGCTATGGGCAGATGGCCAAGGAGGTTGGGAGGGAGGTATGTGAGGGGGCTACAAGCATTGAATTTGGGGCAGGAGAAGTAATAGAGATAATTGGTAAGTGCATGCCTTTCCAGGCAGGAGATTTCTGCGCCCAGCAATTGTGTCTAACAAGCAAGTTCTAAAATAAAAAAGTTGTCTGTGTGTCCTTTATCCATAGATTCTAGCTGGTAACCCCCCCACCCCACCCCAGAGCAAAGCTAGTAGGAAATAGAAGCTGGGTCAGTGCTAGTGGCGCTGATCCTGGAGTTAAGGGAATAAAAGGGTGCTGGGAGTGGGCAGGTAGGGCAGCAGCTCCTGGGCAAAGGTGGTAGGATGTGTGTGTTTTAAAACTACAAGCAACAGGTTTAACATCATGTTACAGTATATATGAATCATACCACAATATAATGAACTCTCTGAAATCATTTTTAAAAGGTTCAAATGGCTTTTAAATTCCAGAGTATCTAAATAAATCATGAGAAAGCAAACATATTTGAAATTGAATGATTATAGAAATGAGAAACTATGAGTGTAGAAATGCATTTTAAAAAACGATATAAAATGTATTTTGAAGAATGTTTTAAGGAGGAAAAGATAAAAGATAAAGATTGATGAGCGTAGTATGCCAAGAGTAAAAGAACAAAATAAGTTCAACAAAGTGAAGTAAAAATATTATCTCTATGGACATATTTATTGTAGGGGGTGTTTTTGATGCTTTGATAGGGAATCTGCGTGGAACCACTGAAGTTCCTGGTCCCCAGTTGGTTCTTGATTGATCAGTAAAGATACCAGCAGCTAATGGCTGGGAGGAAGAGGCGGGACTTTCAGGTTCCCACAGGTAGGCTAGAAGAGGGGGACGACAGTGGATTTGCTGTGCTTCAGAGGAAGAGAGAGAATCACCAGCCATGTGAAATCTCTGGAGGAGAGGCCATTGGCTGCTTCTGCATCTGGGCCTGGGTTAGCAAGAAGAAGGTAACCTGGCAGCTAATTTGAGGGCAGATTTAAACTGTTGACCAAGGAATAAAGGTAAAGGCCCACTAATCTTGGGAGGCTTAGAAGAGCCTAGCCACTGAGTTGTAAGGAAGGTTAAAAATGAGCTAATGTGTGTGTGTGTGTGTTTCATCCGTGGACCCAAGGGAACCAGAGTGGTCTGGGTAGTAGAAAATACAGGTTACAATTTATACCATTCATCAAAAAGATAAACAGGAACTGTGAGAATCTCTCTGTCTCTCTCTGTCTCTGTCTCTCTCTGTCTGCTCTCTCTCTCTCACTCTCTCTCTCTCTCTCACACAGACACACATACACACACATACACACATGTGTGTGTATGTGTGTGTGTGTGTGTAAGATAGGAAAGAAAACAAGTTTGGCAAAGTATATAGCTGATTTTAATTATATACCTGTATCTTATTTCTGAAGCTGGTACAGCATATTTCTATACATTTATTTTTTAGATATTTAAGTCTAAAATGTTATATAATAATTTAAAAAAACTACCAAGTAATCTCTCTGGATAAGTTATTACTCATTTGCTCTTATGTAAATATTAGGTGAATTTAAAAGTGCCATTTATTCAATTGATTTCTAGGTATTTTCCTATTTTAAATGGCACAATTTTCTTCTTAACTATAAAATGTAAACTACCTAAGAGGAGGTACAACATTTAAAATAAATACATACCTAATACAAGTTCAAGGATCTTGAAGTTAGCACAACTAACTTACTCTTTTGCATGGTTTGTTTTGCTTTTAATATCTTCTCTAGGTCATTCTATTCCTCAACTGTGGTTAAAAAATAACCAAATGTAGCCTAAAAAGATTGTCTTGCTATAACTATAAAGGCAAATCCAATATGATTAAGAACATATAAATGACACTAAGAGCTTTTTAAAATGGTTACATAAAATTAAATTTAGCACACTTGCCATATAAAATGACATAAGCTATTCTTTGTTTCTTTTCTTCATTTTTTAAAAAACTTAATTTTCAGTTAGTCAATGTCTTAAATCTTATCTCCTACCACAATTGCAGAAATTAATGGGATAAAGTGCTCTATTCAAAGACAAATTATCATATCTCCTTCAGTAAGTGCCAATTCCCTAAACACCCACTAAAAAGAGGCAGAACAATAGAAAGGTGTTGGTTAACTTAAATCTTTCTTAGATCATGAAACTTTCATTTATTTCATTGGGTAAACCTTTTTGTAAACACAGTAATTTTGAAGCTGTTTGCTTTTGTGGGATACATATTTTGGCACTGTAGCTATCCTGGCTTTCTTCCATGGTACTTTAATTTTGTGGTTCACTGAGCAAAACTAAGAGTTCTCCAGAAGGACTTGTACTTAAAACAGTCAGGGGTGTGCTGCCTGGTGAGATCCTCAGTCTTTTTCTTTGATGAGCGTGTCTGTTCAGAGAAGCCCCTTTGTTTTCGAAGCCATAGAGTTTTTCTTTCTTTCTTTCTTTCTTTCTTTCTTTCTTTCTTTCTTTCTTTCTTTCTTTCTTTCTTTCTCTCTCT
>NW_021604702.1:2091403-2181033 GCF_004785775.1 Grammomys surdaster | reverse complement strand
CTCCCTTCCTCCCTCCCTCCCTCCTTCCCTCCCTCCCTTCCTTCCTTCCTTCCTTCTTGGAATACTAACTGTATTCTCTGCATCTGATCACTCCAGCCATTGTAGAAGAATGTTATGGAATTCTAGGTAGATCAAACAATTCAATACTAACACATTTTATATTACAGAATCATCAAACCATCTGAATGAAGTAAAACTCAGCAAATTTCAAATATAGATGAGAGACATGAGCCTTAGGAAAGCTGTCAAAATCCCTGTTCCACATAAATGGCATGGAGAATGACAGGGGCTCAAATTTGTGTCCGTCTGATTCATAAGACCCATAAACAACTAAATATTCTAATAAATTTATGCACAATTTGTAGCTCAATTTAGTGGAGATAATTTATTGACTGACTATTAACGGGAAGTAACATTCTAGCACCCAAACATATAAGCAGAAAAGTTATTGCAATCAAGTGTTACCTCCAGTGGTATTAGGGTATCTTCCATCCAATCTAATTCTTAGCTTTGTTGCTGTTGTCATAAACTAGTCCATGGTATCTTAAAAATGAAGTGCAATACGAACTCTCAGGATTTTATAAAGGTTATCCTAGTAAAGACTCCTAGAAATGGAAGATACAGTGTGTTAACACCTTAGCATTCCTTCTAGGCTCTGCCCAGCAGTTACCTAGCAACAGCCAGGTAAGCCTGGCATGCTATAAAAAGGACTGTTTGACCTACCTTTACTCTCTCTGACTCTCTGCCCCCTTTCTGTCTCTGACTCCTTTGCTTTCTCTTAAACTTTCTCTCTCTCTCCCTTCCACCTCCCCTCTTCTCTCTCCACATGTTCTTTGCTGGTCTATTCTCATCTCTTTCTCCTCCTCCTCTCTCTCCCCTCTCTTTCTCTGCCTCTACTCCCTTCTTAAACCTCTTTCCATTCCCCCAAATAAACTCTAGTTTATACTTCATCCATCTGGCTGGTACCTCGGAGTAGTGATGCCTCAGCATGGGCCCACTGAGGCACCACCTCCCACTGCACCATACTGCTCTCTATAAAACTTGTCCTTGGCTTTATAAAACACATCACAGATCCTAAACTTGTCATCTTCTATAATAGCAAGACTTCCTGTGGTGGGACTGGGACATGGTATAACAAGATGCAATAATACTAAGCACAAACATTCATATCAAGTTTGGGCCGGACAACCCAGTTAGAGTAAAAGAGTCCCAAGGCAGGTAAAAATATCAGAGATACACCCTAAACCTACTGTTAGGAATTCCTTAAAAACATCAACTAAATAAACATAATATATATGCAGAGGACCTAGAAAAGACCCATGATGGCTCCATGATTGCCACTTCAGTCTCTGTAGGCTACTATGGGCCCTGCTTGGTTGATTCTGTGTGCCATGTACTCATGGTGTCATTGACCTCTCTGACTTCAATCCTTCTATCCTGCTTTTGGGTTCCCTGAACTCTGCTTAATGTTTGGTTGTGGGTCTAAGCATCTGCTTCCATAAAGTACATCAGTTACGTGAGGAAGCCACCAATCTATGAGTATGGCAGAATATCATTGGGAATCATTTAATTATTTTTTTGATCCTAGGTCTCTGTACATTCCAACCTCTGATTTCTGTTCATCTGGGGAATGTAGGGGGTGGGTATTCTCTCCAGGCAAGGGCTACAAAATTTTCAGTCATTGGTTAGCCACTCTTACACATTCTGCATCTCTATTGTTGCCACACATCTTATAGGCAGGAAGGATTATAGGTCAAAGGTTTTGTGACTGGTTGGTGTCCTAGTCCCACCACTGGAAACTTTGTCTGCTTACAGAAGGTGGCCAGTTCAGAATTCTCTAATACTAGAAATCTTTACTAAGATCACCCTTATGGAATACTGGGAGTGTCTACTATACTAGGTTTCTATATCACCTCCAAATAGACCTTAATTCAAGGAGTCTCTCCTTGTACCCTCTTTCTCCATTCCTACCCACTCACTTGATTCCTCTGTTCATATTCCTACCTGCCTCCAGGCATGTGAAAACTCTATTCTAGTTTCCCTTTTTAGTGACCCTCTTTCTTCCTTAGCCTCTATGAGTCTGTGGATTTTAGTATGATTATCATTTTCTTAACAGCTAATATCAATTTATAAGTAACTACATATGTTTGTCTTTCTGGGTCTATATTACCTCACTGAGGATTATTTTTTATAGCTCCATCCATTTGCCTGCAAATTTCATCATGTCTTGATTTTGTTTAGTTTTTGTTTTGAAACAGGTGAGTAGTACTTCATTATGCAAATGTAACAAAATTTTGGCCCATTTTTCAGTTGAGGGAAATCTAGGTTGTCTCCAGATTCTGGCTTTTATGAATAAAGCTACTATAAACATAGTTGAGCAAGTGTCCTTGTGGGTGGAGTGTCTTTGTTATATGCTCAATGGTGGTATACTTGGAACTTGAAGTAGATTTCAATTCTCTGAGGAATGCCACATTGATTTCTATAAGTGGCTGTACAAGTTTACCCTCTCATTAGCAATGGAGAAGTGTTCCCCTTGCTCCACATCCACACCCAGCATGAATTGTCACTTGTATTACTGATCTTAGGATTCTGAAAGGTGTACAGTGGCATCTCAAATGAATTTTAATTTACATTTCCCTTATGATTAAGTAAGCTGTACATTTCTTTAAGTGTTCTTTAGTCATGTGAGATTCCTCTCTTAAGAATTCTATGTTTAGATAAGTACTCTAAATTTTTCCTTTTCTTTTATTGGATATTTTCATTATTTGCATTTCAAATGTTATTCCCATTTCTGGTTTCCCCTTCAGAAACCCCCTCTCCCATCCTCTCTTGCCCTGCTACTATGAGGGTGCTTCCCCACCCACATACTCACTCCTCTCTTCACACCCTGGCATTCCCCTATACTGGGGCATCAGGTCTTCACAGGATGTAAGTCCTCTACTCCCATTAATACTGGACAAGGCCATCCTCTGCTACATATGTGGCTAGAGCTATGTGTACTCTTTGGTTGGTGGTTTATTCCCTGGGAGCTCTGGGGGATCTGGTTGGTTGATATTGTTGCTATCAGTACCTCATCTTTAAATTAGATTATTTTTGGCATTTTGATATCTAATTTCTTGAGTTCTTTATACATTTTGGATATTAGCTCTCTATCTGATGTCTAGTTGGTGACAATCTTCCTATTCTATAGGCTGCCATTTTGTTGTTTGTATGGAGTCTTTTCAGTTTCATGAAGTCCCATTTATTAATTGTTGATCTTAGTGCCTGTGGTATGGGTATTCTGCTTAGAAAGTTAGCTCCTGTCCTAACATGTTCAAGACTATTCCCTACTTTTTCTTCTGTCAGGTTCAGTGTATCTGGTTAATGTTGAGGTCTTTGATCCACTTAGATTTGAGTTTTGTGGAAGGTAACAAATGTGAATTTGGTTGCGTTCTTCTACAAGTAGTCTGATTAACACTACTTGTGGCAGATACTTTCATTATGACAGTGTCTCTTTGGCTTATTTATAAAAATTAGTTGTCCATAGGCATATGGATTTATGTTTGGGTCTTCAACTCAATTCAGTTGATTAGTATGTCTGTTTACATGCCAATGCTAGGTAGTTCTTACTACTTTAGTTTTTCTACTACAACTTGAAATCAAGTATGTTGATACCTTCAGAAGTTATTTTATTGTTCAGGATTTTTTTAGCTATCCTAGGATTTTTAATTTCCCATATGAAGTTGAATACTGTCCTTTCAAAATCTGCAAAGAATTGTGTTGGAACTTTGATGGGAATGTGCTGACTACATAGATTGGTTTTGGTACAATGGTCCTATTGTTATTATGTAGCCTCTAGTAAAGCAGGAGGTCTTTGCTGGAGTTAGGACAGATAGCAATTTGACTACAAGGAGAAGACTGAGGACTGGGTATAGGTTGGATGGGCAAAGAAAGATCACCGGAGATCTGTGAATGGCTACTTGGAGCTGTTAGCTGGAGTGGTCTCTGAGTGAGGCATACTCTTGGTCCCATTTAGGGGCCAAGACATGGAAATGTGGTGAAAATGGGGACTGGAAGAAATGTCAAGGGTTGGGGTAACTGAGGAAATGGAGAAATCCATAGGCTGCTGGTGGTATAACTAGGGTTGTTATTGCCAGTATGGACTCTTGTCAGGCAGGGGTCTCTCTCTCCTAGTTGAGGGACAGGAGACAGCAACAAGGTGGTGAGGACTACAGAAAGGATATCACTGAGAGAGTGGGGGCTATCCATGAGCAGGTGATTTACCATTTTTTCATGTGTTTGTTAATACAAAAATACTATTCACAGGCTTCCAAATCTCTGAACGTCATTTTCCCCAAATAGCAATTCTCAGATATGTAGTTCAATCATTTCTCCCCAAAAGAAATTCCAATCTTTTAAGTCTAGATATCAAGTTTGATGATAGCATTCAGCATTTCTAAAGGCCACTTGAACTTTTATGCTTTATGAAATTTAGACACCAGTAATCATATTTTAAAATCATATTTCATTCCTGGTATTTATTCATATCAGCAGACTACAATGACACTCTGCCCTGCCACTTCTGCCAGTGACTAACAGTCATCTACTACATGTACAGACAAAAATACTTGGTAGTGACAATTATTTACATTATCCTTAATTCTTGAAAGCATAGATATGGGACTACGTAAGGGTATCTTGGTTCTTGGCTGGGCATGGGCCTGTAATCCCGAGACTCCAAGGAAGTAATGGCAGGTGTTCAGGGACATCCCCAGAACCCAAGGTCCTGACACTCAGTCTAGTCTCCATGGACCTACATTGTTCAGTCATGTAGGCCATTGTAGCCCCTCCCAAAGTGCACAGGTGGAGGGTGTGACTACAGGCCTCAAGGCCCTAGAGAAATTTACATACTAATGAAGGCCAGAAGGCAGAGCCAATTAAACATTCTTCCCCAGACCCTCCCGCTTTCTCCCTCCCTATTTAACTCAAGTCTGCCCTGAGTTTCAGAGGGGTACATCCAGATCCATCTATCATCCACCATGAAAATAAACCCTTTTAGAACCAAGGACTTTCTTGTGTCATTGGGGTCTGCTGTTGCCAAAGCCTCCAGCCTCTGGAACCTTAGACTTTCTCCTGTTTGTGGGACTTGCTGCGTGGAAAGCCTCCTGGACACCTCAGTGGCTATTTTTTCACACATATACTCTTGAAAGATGAGTATTTTACAAGGCATCATTTACATCCAAGATATTTTATTAATGATCAAGATACTCATTTATATAATACTTATTTATGGAGCATATTAGAGAAATATTTCATAAGAAATAAAAAAAATAAAATATATTAAATAATGAAGTTTTAATATTGAACATAGTATAAAGACCAAATATAGCTAATTAGAAATGATAAAATATGCTAAACAATTATTTTATATTTTGACTTTACTACATATTTTTACTGATAAAATTTTTACTCTAATATTTCACATATTATTAATGTGTTGTTTGTCAATATATTATCTATGAATCACTTTTAATTTATTCTTGCGATTTTGATTATGATAGTTACTTATCAGTAGATGTTAAGGTGAATATGATTTTTAATTGATTTTGTTTATCTTAGATTAGAATCAGTTGCCTTTTTTTTGTTTTGTTTTTGTTTTGTTTTTGGTCAACCAATTGATAAATAGATCTGGGGAAAAGTTTAGGTGGCTTCACTCTTTTCAATTATATAATCATCTACCCTGAATTGTTCCTGGTCAACTGATGTTATTGCTTAATTTTTTTCCTAGTTCTTATAAAATATATTTTTACCTCTTTCCATGCATACCACAAATGAGTTTTCTATGAAGCATAGTCATGGCAGCTCTGGCATACTTACCTGATTACAGACTCTTTTCTGGCCCTTGTCTCTTCCTTTCCATGTAGATGCTTCTCAAATCTGTCTCAAGAGGGCTTCCACTCCAGAATACTTGGACAATATATTCCTTCTTTGTAGGAACATGGTCACATAGAAGATGAAAATCTCATCCCCCACAAGGATGCATTCTTCTATGTCCATCTAACACAAGACCTAGTCTTGTTCAACATTGATCAAATTAATTAGATTTGGCCAAGCCAGTTATAGCCATTTCTGGGGAAATTACATAATCATTAAATATTAATGCATAGATCAATTAATTATTTCACAACAAGTAGTTTTCACTTGAAAACTAAAGTAACTTATTAGTAGCTGAAAAGAAGGATTGTTGACAACTCATTCTATTTATTTACTATCCTGATGAGACATGGAAAAAAAGATTAACGATGAGATTTTTGATAATAGCTGAAAAATGGAGAAAACACATTTCTGTTCATCTTCCAAGTAAAGGCATTCTAAATTGAGAAATAAATCTAATGAATTAATTAATAGGTTCGATATGAAAAAGGCTTATATATGGACCAAATAGAAATGCTTACCAGAACAGAAATAGAGAGAAGCAGACTGAAACCTTCCATGATTCCTCTGAATACTACTTCTTCATTTATATTGTGAGAAAATTACATATATTCATTTTTAAAATATCATTTCACTAAAATAGCCTTTAATGAATATCTTAAAGAATTTTTCTGAATTTTGCCTCTTGTAGGACCTCATATTTACTTAAAAGAAGTGAAGAGATTATATTCATAAAGACCAATATTAGTTAATTGGAAATTTATAGCAATATCTCTGTGGCTTAAATTTCTATCCATATCATTATTTTCCTTAATTAGCCAATCTTGTGTTTATTTCAGAAATTTCTATGTTAGAATTTTAACTGCTCATCTACTCTGAAAGACTGCTAAATGACAATATTTTTTTCAACCTAAAAATCCACATACATCTTTGTGTTAGTTAACAGTATGAAACAATGTGATAAAAATGACTTTATCTATAATAAATGTTACTCTGATGAAATGTTCGTATCATTCTATGAGAAATAGTAATTCCATATACAAAATAACAAAAGAAAAAGGAGAGTTATGAAAGGTTATGAGATGAATGAGGATTGAAATTATCTTTTGGATTGGAACAAGAAAGTATATCAATAAAGATTTATGAGAAATGTAAGAGGAGACAAATGATTTGACTGAAATATAATTTGACTAAAATATTTAAATCAATAAAACATGTGTTGCCAGAGTACTACACTACCGTTATGAGAGAATGTTTGATGTATTTTTAGAATAATGTTTTGAATACTTTGGAATGGGAGGAGAATGAGTATGAGAACACACAGAAGTCAATGTCTTCTAATTAAACATAATGACTACTGTCTTGACCAGATCAAGGGCAAAGGGATTTAAAAGGGATCAATCATACTGAAACAGGTTCAACACAAGCAAATATGTTCTATGAACAAATAAAAAAACAGAGAATCAAAATTATTTGTACATGTGAATAATAATTCTGATACATGCTAAAGGAAATTGGTGGGTTGGAGCTAATAAAGGTAGAAGTAAGCTCCAAGAACTCACAAAAATGGATTTGAAACTCATTTTGCTGTTTTAATTTATATGCTGAACATAACTAATGGAGCATCATATGATTTTCAGTCCACTTATACTACCACAACAATTAAATGAATAAGTTGAACTTGTCCATCTCATCATTTATTTCTTTATTATAATTATTTCTTTGTTGTAAAAACATTCAAAATACTTTTTGTTGTTTGAAATATACCATTACCTGATCCTCCTGCCGGGATGGGTAGGGAGAGATGGGACTGAGGGGGAAAATGTGGAGAGACACAGCTAGAACTGAGAGGCATTAAGGAGTGATATGGAAACTCAGTACAGTGGAAACTTTCTAAAATATATGAAGGTGATCATAATGAGAGATAAAATAATAAGAGAGATGGAGTACAAAGTGTCCATCTCTTGTCATCAAATGAAACTCTCAGTATTGGGACTGGGATATATCCAGTTAAGTTGTTGACCAAAAGGGTTCAATGGAAATTCCTGAACAACCCAGGCTGCTGGCAAAACAATAGGATACTCACCAAAAAGTGACAGTAAGGGCTCATTGCTGAATATTGAAACCATACAACTCATTGAAAAATGAAATGGCTGAGCTGGCACCTACATAAAGCATTCACCCTTATTGTGTTTGGAATGGGAATGTACTCTGCAGGCTACCAAATGAGAAAGATAAACATCAACCCAGACACAAACTCTTTGATCTGCAATGTTGTCCTGTTTTCAAAATATCTTAGGGTAATGGTTGCACAAGCCTTATGGAAGTAACCATCTAATTATCTGGTATTATTTAAGGCCTACTATGCATGATGAAATGATGATCAGCACTGGTTGAGTGACCAATAACTGGAGACTACATAGCCCAGATACCAAAGGTAAAACCAAATACTACTGCTAGGAAAATATATAACAATAAAATCACTCCTAATAATATTCTACTATACTCACAGATTAGGGTCTTATTCAGCCATTATCAGAGAGGTTCATTCTGCCTCAGATGAGAACAAATATAGAGACCCATAGCCAGACATCATGGAGAAAGATGGAGGGGAGGGCTTGGAACAAACAGCTCTAAGTGGGATGTCTCTATAAAATCCCTCTCCTCAGAATTCAGAGAACCCTTGGAAGCAGAAGTGTAATAAGTGTGTGAACCAGAGGGGAAGGAGGAAACCAGGAAAATAAGTTCCTCTAAATCAACTGACTGATGCTCATTTGTACCCACAGAGACTGAAGCAGCAAGCACAGGGCCTACACAGGTCTGCACCAGCTCCTCTACATATATAACTTTTATCCTAATATTTTTGTGGGACTCCTGAGTGTGTGAGTAGGTCTCTGATTGTTCTGCCTTCGCTTTCACTTTATTATATTTTATTTTGTGACATTTTGTTGTTAAATATGGTATTGACAGGAGAAGTAAAGAAATATAAGATTGTAATAATATGCTAGAACTTCTTAACATTAACTTAGTGTCTATTTATTGTACAGGAATTTTAAGGTAGCAACATGGCTGCTCTGGCAAGGTATCATGTCCAAAGACCTTCTAGGTATGTGTGATCCAGCTCAAATGCAAACAAAAACATACTTTTAATGATTCTGGCTTGAATACACAACAGGATGTTAGTATAAACCATTAATCCCAAACAATGAAAGTGTAGTTAGTTTTTAGAAGGGAGCAGCCATGTTTGAAAGTGAAGACTAATTGAGGAGCAGGCAAAGTGATGAATCAGAGAAAAATTTGACAAAATGAGTTAGAGATTTGATATACCCAAGTCTCAGGAGAACAGCAGAATGAGAGCAGAAAGAAAGAGAGGCAAATATTTGAGATATTTTATTCAGACAGTTCTTTTTTATTGGATATTTTTTTATTTACAATACAGATGTCATCCCCTTTCCCCATTTTCCTTCCTTAGAACCCCCTATCTCATCTCCCTCCTCCTTTATGCTTTTATGCCATTTTAATTATGTGCATGTATTAAAGTCAGTTCTAGGTTGCAAGTCTAGCAATACAATAAATGCAAATAGTCAAGGAACAAGGAAGACAATAAACACAAATAGTAAAAGAACAAGCAAGGCATTAAACCCAATTACATGAACACTCCTGTGATCATTGTTTCTAAGGGCTTATCAGGATGACCAAAGGACTGTCCTAGGGAAGAAGGCTTAGATACTGGGACAGTTTTACAGAGACAGATTGCAAGTGATGACAGGAAAAACCAGTGAATGAAAAGGAGCCAGAAGATTAGAACAGATTGCCAGAGGTAATTTTAGGTCAAGCAGAACAGTTCAGTCAGAAGTCAAGAGAATCTAGTTTGAATCAGGCATCCTAGACAGAAGTTTGTGCCAGAACAGCTGAGTTGAACCAGCTGGCCATAGTTCAGAAAGCATTAGAAAAAATTAAATTATTTAACAGCAAGTTTCCAAGATAACAATTACATCTGACAAAAAATAATTTTACAAAGTATCTAGCTGTCCTGGAACATCTTTCTTCTATGTTCCTCCCATCTCTGGAAACTATAATTATATTCTCAACTTGTAAAAGATTCTCTGGTGATATTCATATTGTTGCAATTGAGTTTTGATTTACTGAGTTACTGGAAGGTGGGTCTTCCAACAACTGGGTAAGGTTATGGCAGTGAAGGAACTAGTGGCTCCAGGGACAAGTAAACCAGAGCTGGAAGCACAGCGACTGCTCGCTATGTGGGCAAGTTAGACAGAGCAGCCAAGTGGAACCAGCTCGGTAGTTCCAACTGGCTGGAGAGCCTACGGAGATGAGGACATCAACTGGGGCCTGGTTGCCCACTGATGGTAGCTGGCATTAGTGTGGGGAAAATGGCAGTTAAGCCAGGAGTCAGCTGGACACCGTCCTTTCAAATACCTCCCTCAACAGATAGATAGTAGCATAGCTAGCTTTAAAAATTTTGAGTAACTTTCATCAAAGTTTTCTTAGTTAACTTCCCCCTCCTTTTTTTTTGTAAAATATGTTGATAAACGCTACTTGGAGAACAGGATTATTTTAGACTTAGTTTGAGGTTTTAGTCCATCAAGATGGGGAAGTCACAGCCACAGAAGTTTGGGACAGATAATAATGCTGCATCCATAGTCAAGAAACAAAGAATGACAAATAATTATGCAAATGTAATTTTTTATATACAATTCAGTATGCCAGCCAATATGATGGTGGTGTCCCATCAATCAATCAAGATAATTCTTATATGTATCTTCAGAGGCCGATTTTCTAGGTAATTTTATATACAGCGACTTGACAGCTCATATTAACCACTACAAATCTAGCCCTTGCCAATGTAAGCCGCAAAATATCACTTTAAACCATTGCTTTTTAATCCTTGTCCTCAAAGTCTTGTTAGATAGCTAGAATGGAATTATGCTTTTAGGTGCAGGCATTGAGAATGGACCTATACATACATTGACAAAAGGCTTACTTCACACTCTGTTTCTCATTTCTCTGATAACATTAGAAATAAAAACATCACTACTGCTCTTCTGGGGTCTCTGTGTGCAAAGAATAAGCAAGCTCTGGTTGTGTGTACTGGCATGATGTTTTGGTTTGCTGGTCCAAAAATGAGAATATTACATACTATTATCTGTCTCCTTTGTAATCCAACTGGACTTGTCAAACGGATCCTGAAGATATGCTAAGAAGAGATGAGGAATCATTATTCCCATATTGATAGAGAGTGTTTATAATTACTGAAAGTTCCTTTTACAATAGAGTAGCTTGTAGATCTTTACTGCATACATGTTCAAATTTTGTGTATAGGATGATGAGGTAGCTTGATTAATAGAGGCACTTTCTACCAAGCTTGATGGCCAGAGTTCAATCACTAGGACCTAGATGTTACCTGAGAAATGACTACAAGTTATCCTCTGACCACATACATTTCGGGGAAATGTAGCTCACATGTGGGCACAGCATGAATTCTTGAATCTTGTTGAGCAGTTGGTCCCTCTGTCTTCCGCCCCTGAGCGTTTCAGGGAGGCACACCTCTGGAGAGAAGCAGAAGTACAGGATTTTGACTAAGTTTACTCCGCGTGGGCGATACCTGGCAGGTTCTGGGCTATGAGAAGCTTCCAGGGAGACCCCGGGAAGGGAAGTGAACTCAACCTGAAGTTCAGCAGTGGAGGACAGGCTTCTCAAGTGGACCCAAAGAGAGGGCCACCCCGGGGTGCTCAGGCGAAGAAGCAGCAGAGTGGCTGTGGCTGGCCAGGGGGTGCCTCCATTCTGGGCTGTTGGGAGGCTGCTGGCAGAATGGAGACGTGGGGTGGGCGGGTGTGTGATGGTTCAGCATGTTGAGAGAAGCAAGGGAGAGGGAGGGAGAGGGAGAGCTCTGGACCACGCCCTGTGGAAAAGGGATTCTTTGGTTACTAGCTTGGCTGTGCAGCTGCCCGTTTAGCTTGCTTGATGAGGTGGGCCTCCATGACAGAACTCCAAGGTGGGCCCCAAAAGACACCTGAAAGTCCATAGTTCCATAAGCTTTATTTTCATAGCAGATGGTAGTTGAATCTGGATGCACCCCTACTTAGGTCAGGGGGTATCTGACTTAAATAGGGAGGGAGGAGGGGGGAGGATCTGGGAATGAGTACTTAATTAGCTATGCCCTCTGGCCTTTAGGTATCTCATTAATATGAAAATCTCTCTAGAGCCTGAGGCCTGTAGTCATGTCCTCTACCTGTGGAGGGGCTGGTAGGAAAGTTGTCCTACATGATGCAGGTCAAATGGAGGTCTTAGACCGTGTGTCAGGAGCCTGGAATCTGGAAGTGTGGCTAAATGCATTCTGTACCTTGCAGGGTCTCCGGCCATTTCTAAGCCAATGCTCTACCAAAAATCAAGATACCCTATCATGGCCCCACAATACATGCCGTGGATTGTGTGTGCACATGGGCACACATGCAGATTCAAACATACACACACACCATAAATCAATGTAATTTACAAAAACATTCAGATCAAATTCTTTCCTTGTATTCATTTTCATTTCCATGTCTTTTACCAAATTTCTAAATATCTCTCCCTACTAATTATGCTTTTCTTGATCTTTTTCATTCCCTCTTATTTTGCAATGCCTTTCTTTTAAATTGTCCCTTTGGCATGCAACTGCTTGCCAATATACAATACTAAACCTACCCCGTTTCTTAGATCCTAACTATGTTGGTTTGAATGAGAATAGTCCCCATAGACTCATATATTTGAATGGCTGATCCCCAGTTGGTGGAACCAAAGGTTTAGGAGCTACGGACTTGTTGGAGGAGATATGTTATTAGAGATGGGCTTTAAAGTTTTAAAGCCCATGCAATTTCTAAGTTCTTTCTGTGTGTCTGTGTCTGTGTGTCTGTGTCTTTGCCTGTGCCTGTGCCTGTGCCTGTGCCTGTGCCTGTGCCTGTGTCCGTGTCTGTGTCTGTGTCTATGTCTGTGTCTGTCTGTTTCTTCCCTCCCCCCATGGGTATGATTGTAAACTCCTTTGATGTTCCAGCACCATGCCTGCACACCTGCTTCCATGCTCTCCATGATAATGGTCATGAACATATCATCTGAAATTATAAGCATGCCTCTGATAAATGTTTTCTTTGGTAAGTTGCTTTGGTCATGGTGTGTTGTCACAGAAATTGAAAAGTAACCAAGATACTAACTCTAAAGGCAAGATGTTCTTTGTCTTCATTTCTCTTGATTAAGTACCTTTCACAATTAATAGCTTTCTTGCCCTATCAGTTTTCTTTTAAAATGTAGTAAAGTACTCTGTGAGCTTTTTACTGAGTGTTTTAAATTCTTTTATTAACAACACTAAGAATCTAACAAAGGAAATTTCCTTTCTTCCTTTGTTTTAGTTTGCTTTCTATTGCTGAGATAAAGACCATGACTAAAAACAGCTTATAGAGGAAAGATGTTTTTCTTCATCTCTCAGATGGTCCATTATGCAGGAAGAATGAACAGGTATTCACTGCAGGAGGCTGATAACATGTAGTCTCCTACAGACTTGCTTTCATGACTTGCACTGTTAACATTCTTATACAACCTAGGACTGACTTCTTAGAGGTAGAATTGGCTATAGTAGGATGGATTTGCTTCCATAAATCATTAAATAATAAATGTCCCACAGACTTGTTTACAGCTCAGTCTGAAGGATACATTTTCCCAATTAATATTCTTTCATCCCAGGTAACCCCAGCCTGTGTTAAGTTGACAAAAATCTAACCAGCACACACTGTAACAATATTATCATGCTTGTCTCATAGAGCAAAATACATTCCAACTTCAAGAATCTCCATAGTTTTTAACAATTCAAAGACATAAAAGGCCTAATGTTCTCATTTCATCTGACTCAAAACAGTGTTTCAACTGTCAACTTCTGTATGATGAGACTGGTGTTATATAGTTTCTTACATGTGTCAAATGCCATACAATGGCACAGAATAAACAATCCTATTCCCAAACTGAACTCATCATACAGCAAGGGATGCTTGTTTCAAAGCAAGAGCAAACTTTAGTGCTCTGAATACCAAATCCCATAGCATCATGACTTCCAACAAAATGAATTAGGCTTGAAAGGGTTTCAGTAGTCCCACCTGAAGTGGAAACTCAAGGAAGGGTTCTTTGGAAAGTCAGTTGGATGGTGTTTTGCTGGAACAAATACATGAAGGAATGTTTTCCTAAAGTGGACACTGGTGAAAGACTAAGGTAGACTCATGAAGGAATGCTTAGCTGAAGCTGACATAGGAGAGAGGATATTCTGCTAAAGCAAGCACATGAAAGGACATGTGGTGACGGATTCTTTGTTAACAACAAGCATGTATTGGTCTGCCTTACATTGTGTAGTTGAGCTGAATTTGTCAGAACTCCATAGAGAGAAATGTACCAAAAACATCTGGTGGTGTCCTGCAGTTTCTTGCCACTTTCTCAGACTTGGGACTGATTGGCAGAGTGATGTCAGTTGAGACAGATGTGTGTGCTGAGAGAGGCACAGCTGAGAACATCTCCTGGCATTCCTCCAGGTCACTCCTGCTGACTCATGCCAAGACTAAGGCCTGGGTAGTGCCACCTCTGCTGATTCGTGTTTCTTATCCCAACTTTACAGAACTGGACTGATGGTGAATTCATGAAGTGTTTGCGAGTGGATTAAGCTGCTAACTTGTGAACTGAGCTGCCAATTTCCAGATAACACAAACAGGAATTGCTCCAAAGAACCTTTCTAAACAGGTTCACTTCTCTCATATCCTTTCTTTCCCACTAACTTTGGTGGGTGGTGGGCTAGAAGGGAAGTTAAAGTATTTAAGAACCATCATTAAAAATAAGGTTTGATAAACAATTATAGTTACACCCACCACTCCCAATTTGTTGTCTGTTTCACAAGGACTGTCTATATTAGTGCCTGCAGCTTTTCTTGGTGGGCATTCCACAGTCCAGACATTTCTAACATTCTAAGGTCTCTGTTGCAATTTTTATGTCACTGACATAGCTGCATGCTATGTGACACTAACACAAATTTTCTAGTCTCAGTTGTACTCTAAAATAGTGGAGCAAATTTCTATGGATCTTTAAATCTTGCATCTTTTTATGTCTTCAAAATCTATACTATGTTGACAACACTGCCAAATTCTGCTGACAACTTGAGATGTAGACTGCCCCAATTGAACCACTGCTATATCACATCCTGTGCACTGATCTTTGGGAAACATTTCCCTACACAGTTACTTTTGAGGAACAAGCAATCACTTCAACTGTCTTCTTAGTTTAGATTGTTTCCTTTCAAAAAAATCTGAATTTTCATGAGTTGAAACCCAAGATGGATGAAGACTTTTGGGACAGTTTCTATTGCACCAGTTTAGAGCAGAACATTGCTCTCCAACAATTATAGCCTCCTCTCAACACAGCCTGAATGCTTGCTTGCCTTGGAATTTCCTCTGTTGAACCAAATAATTTTAAATTCAAACTTTATTCAATTATATCAGCAGAATGAAACCACATTCTCGGTCAAAATGTTACCAAATGCCCTTCCCCTCTATTAATGATAGAGATTCTATCGACCTATGAAACTTCATGAATTAGGCCTGTATAGCCTAGCTTTCTGTAGGCCTTCTTGTCTTGCAAAACATCATCAGATTAGGCTGTTAAACTTGTTTTATAGCATTTGAGGGATTTCTGGGTCCAAAATTTAAAATTCTTTTTTACACTTCTTAACAATCTGTTCCAAATGCTTAAGAACTATGAATCAAGATTAGGCCTATTTCTCAGTACCAATTTTCTGTATTTGTTAATTTCCTCATGGTTTCAACAAAATACCTGACTAAAGAAAGTTTAGGGGATAGGGCTTATTTTAGTCTTCATGTTAGTAAAATCCCAGGATTAAAAGCATACACAGTGATTTACACTTACTTTACAGTCAAGAAACGGTGAAATGGATGCTTTGTGTAGCTCATGTTTTATAGGATGTGAACAAGGATGTGGTGTCACTCATAATTGGAGGGTCTTTCCATATCAACTGAATTAGAATAATCCTCCACAAGCATGGACCATCTCCCAAGTGATTCTAGATATCAACCAGTTGACAACTGAGATTAACTATGAGATACACTAATTTCTATGCCTACAACCAATCTGTTAATGCCTCTCCTTCCTATGCATCTTTCTTCTATTTCCTTACCAGCACTTGATGTTTTTAGTCTTTTTGAAATATGCTGTTCTTATTGGTTGTCAGATATAATGCTATTGTGGTTTCCATTTACATTTTACAGAAAATCAGGAATCCATACATTCATTAATTTAAATAGAATAGACAGTAATAAAATTAAAGGATTCTTTTTTGTTTAAAGGAGCAACAGGAAAAGCCTGGTGTACTTACATGAAGGAATGATACCAACCAGTACAGTACCTAAACTAAATATAAATGCCAGATGGACATTTTGGAAACACACTAGAGGGGGAAGCTAAGAATGTAGCAGACGTTTCCTGTGAAAGGCATATGAAAGTAGAATAAACTTAAATTTTCTGAAGTTAGTAACCTAGACCCAGAGATTTGCTACCTGTGTGGCTAGAAAAATAAAAAGAACTGAAAGTCCAAGTGCTAAAGGGCTTAAAGTATTATGAAATACAGCTGGCAAGAGTTTGTCAATATATATTTTTTATTATCTAAAATAATGGCATGAACAACTAGGCATTTCTCACTGGATGGTAAATTTTTTTTTAAATAAACAATATAGATGACTATATTTTACTGGCCAGACAACATTGAATTTGAGAGAACATTCTCAGAACAATGGGTGGATAGACAATGGTCAAATCATCCAGGTAAAATAATGGATATGACAAATTAGGCTTGGGGACAATTAGTAATTTATACTGTAGAAGAGCATTGATAGGCTATTAGTATCAGAAATATTTAAGAAGTGTACAGAGAGTTTAAAAGGATGACTGCACATATTAAAGTGATTTCTTGGTAGTACAAAATGAGAAAACAATGTTAGTGTGAATACTTTATTCTTAAAAAGAGCATAATAAAACATATTTTCTGAGAAACATATAAGGCTCATTATAGTGGTCTGAGTAGGTTTGATCACCATAAACTTATGTGTTGAAAGCTTAGCCCACAGAGAATGTCACTACTAGAAGGTATGGCCTTGTTGGAGTGGGTGTAGCCTTGTCGAAGGGGATGTGCCACTCCAGGGGGTTGGTTTTGAGGTTTCCTAGGCTTAAGCTCCACTCAGTATAGAATTCCAGTCTCCTCCTGACTGCTTTCACATCAAAATGGAGAACTCTTGGCACCTCCAGCACCATGTCTGCTTCCATACTGCCATGCTTCCTGCTATGACTAAACTTTTGAAATTTTTAGTCAGCCTCAGTTAAATGTTTGTTTTTATAAGAGTTGCCAAATAGCTAACACATAAGATCATCCCACCATTCATGGGTTCATTTTTCATGTAACATTAAGATAAACTATATGGAAAAAATGGTCTTACTGTACTCAAGGACAAGTTACTATTGTCACAGAATCTTGAGTTACAAAATTGTATCTACTTCACTGTAAATAAGGACTTTATTTTTGTCTCCTAGTGTTCTTTCAGTAGATTGTCTGTGTTGCTCATTGAATTTTGGTTTTAGGTTTATTCAATAATAAAAATGGCTCCTCTTTACCCCTTTTTTTCTTGAGACTAAATGCTGAGTTGGAGAATATTTTGTTTTTACATATCATTTTTCAGTAAAATTATTGATATATTCTGCATATAAAATGCTATAATTAACATAGTATATAGTCAAATTTCTAAGTATGATTGTGGGCAAAGTAGCTGCTAGAATTGAGTAAATTATGTCATCTAGTTTCTTTCTTTTTATGCATTTTTTAATTTTTATTTTATGTGTATGATTATTTTCCTGTGGATATGTGTGTGTGTGTGTGTGTGTGTACATGTGTGTATATGTGTGTGTGTGTTTGTGTGTGTATGTCTGTGTATGTGTGTGTTTGTGTGTGTATGTGTCTGTTTGTATGTGTGAATGTGCAACATGTAAGTACTTGGTATCCACAGAGATCAGAAATCAGAAGAGGGCATCAAGTCTCTTAAAACTTTACTTAAGATGGTGGGGAGTTGCCATATGTTTGCTAGGAATTGATTCCCAGTCTTCTGAAAGAGCATCAGTGTTCTTAGTCACTTAGCTATGTCCCTAGCCCCCAATGAATCCTTTTCTAATTTTTTATAAAATGTCTTTATCTGGATAATCTCAAAATTATCTGTGTAGAAAAGGCCATCATTAAGCTCACAGATATTGACTTGCCTAGACTGTTTGTTTTGGGGGTGAAGGGATGGTAGTCAAGGAGAAAGACTGTCTCACAAAACCTTCTATCTCCTTCATTTTCAATTGTGAGTCTGCAATCATTAATACTAATGCAAAAGAATCTTCATTACCTTTTACTGTCAACAGTAGCATAGTAGATCATGAACTTCCACATGGTTTCTGGCTACAAAATAGGCCACAGTCATCAATATGGCTTTAGGTGGCAGCACAAACCATGAACATCCCCATAGCCTTCAGTAGTAACATTGGCCACAGATTTCAATATGGTCCGAGGCCACAGATGAGCCATGAACATCATCATGGCTCCTGGAGGATGCATGGACCACAGACATCAACCTGGGCACAGGCAATTACTTAGGCCACACACATCAACATGGCCTCTAAGAGCATGGTCAAGGACATCAACCTGAAACTAGGTAGCATCAAAGACCAGGGACATTCATATGGCCTTTTTTGGTAACATAAACCATGGAAATATGCTGTAAAAAATATTAAATAATCCCAGCATAGAGTTTCTTCCTCTCTTTGACTATTTACATTCCGGGATGAAAGACACACACAGCCTTTATATTTTTAAATATGCCTTAGGCAGCATAATAGTTGAGAAGCAGCCTACCCTCCACGTTATTAGAATCTGTCTTCCTATCCATAACCCAAGTCATTGCTTACTATGTTTCATCTGGGCTCCTTTTAGCTGCAATTAGTCACATTTTATAAGTTCATGGTGGCTCTCTTTTCTTCTCTCCTACACCTTCTTCTTCTTTCTTGGTGGCCTCCTTCTCTCTCCTCTCCTCATGGTCTCAAACCTGAGAAACCTAAAACCAACCTATGTATCTTTGCCCCAGCTATTGGTTGTGGACATCTTTATTTATGAATCAGAATTAACTGGGCCACAGGATCCCTGGGGCTATGTGCAGACTCCAGGTTTTTGGAGGCTTGGAGTTAGCTTTACAGTAGACAGAGACAAAATTTCAACAGTCTTATACATGATACCCAGCTGAAACAGGACCAAGGATTCCAGCATGATCCTTGGTGTCAGGCAACAAGGGTCATGGACATCAACCTGTTTTCAGATGGCAGCACTGGTCACAGACATCAAAATGGCCTTCAATGGCAATGTAGGCAGTAGACATCTACAAGGCCTCTAGTGGATGAACAGACCATGGATATCCACACAGTCTCTGGTTATAGCACAGACTGCCTTTTGCCGGGAGAATCCATTTTCATTTTCATGGGAGTTGGAGGGAGACTGCCAGTAGTAGCAACGACAGAGAAACAGGTCCAGAATGACACCTGTAGCAATGATGTACTTATATTCTTCAGGGCCTTGACTTATATAAAGTAGATCCTTGGCTACAACCCAGGAATGCAATTGAGAAATACCCAGTATGTAGCAGAATTTAGATTTGGCAAATATATTTTAATGCAGATCTTAAGAATAAACATTAAAAGACATAGATGCTGTTAAATCAGAATAAAAGTAAGATACAAAAGCATGGATATAGGTTTCTCTAAGGGGAGTCATTGTCTGTTCTTAAACTTGAATGTAGTGAAGTACCCAATAAAAATATACCACAGTTAGATTAAAGTAGCCACTGAAATAAAACCCTTTCTAAGTCCCTAACTCTACATTTCAATGAACTAAAATGAATGCCATGCCAAAGGCATCGAACTTAACTTAAGGCCTTCTTTTTTTATTATCAAATACCTTTTGATGGACTTATGTGCCACAAAAAAGGTCTATTATAGATTTTAAATGATAAAAAAAATCAGCTTTATATTTTCTTTCCAATTTCTTGTCTTGGTCTAATATTGTCTTTCTTATCAGTAAATATTACCCCCACATACACACATGTTTTTATGTTACCTTTACTTGATTTATTTTCTAAACTTTATACTTTGTCCACAATTACACAGCTGCTTACAGCTGTAAGTGTATATATTATAAGATAGAATATCCTGTAGAGTAAAATAGAATGCAAAATATGAGGGAGAACATGTATTATTTGTATTATTTTTACCTGAGATTTGGTCACCTTTCAGAATATTTATTCTGAATGTACACATTTTCTTAATATTCTATTTTATATATGTACATGGTTTCCTTATCTACCCCTATGTTGATGACATTTAGGTTGACTCCATTTCCTTGGTATTATTAACACCAATAAACATGAATGTGTAAATGTCTCTGTGATGTTCTCTGAGTGTGAAACAAGCAGTAGAATAGCTTGGTCATATGGTAGTTCTAGTTTATATTTTTAAAGAACTTCCAAACTAATTTTTGTAGTGGCCGTATTAATTTGTATCCTAGAAGATACAAATATGGGTTTCTATGTCCCTACACCTCTCCAATATTTGTTGATAGATTTCTTGGTGATAAGCCTTCTTACTGGGGTGAGGTGGTCTCTCCACATAGATTTAATGTACATTTCTGTGATAACTAGGGATGTTCAACATTTTAAAAAAATAGTTATTGGCCATTTACATTTCTCCTTTCAAAAATGTCTATTGCATCCATTGATCCATTTTTACTGACAGTTTTATTCTCTTGTTATTTAATTTCTATGGTCCTTTGTAAATTCTGGATATTAGTCCCTGGTCTGAATTATAATGGGTAGTAGGTTTCTCTTGTTCCATGTACTGTGTGCTATGCTTATCATTTCCTTTGTGATGCAGAAGCTTTTTAACTTTATAATGTCCCATCTGTTAATACTTGGGGCTAGTTCCTATGTTATTGAAGTTCTGTTAAGAAAGCTCTAGCATATCCTAATGAACAGAATAATGTATCCTATTGTTACTGGAATATTGTGTTCCTTTCACAGTCCCTTCATCTCCAACAGCACAGAGGAAGTTGGCATCCTCTATTTGGATTCTTAGTCTTGTTAACAAATGGAACCAAAAAGAATATCGAGGAAACTTTATTTGTGTTTAAAAGAAACAAACTCCCAGAGCAGGCAAGCTGTAAGTCATAGCAGCAAACCTGAGGAAGGGAATGGAGGAGAGAAGGAAAGAACAGCATGCTGTTTAACATGTATGGAAGTCAGACATGAGGGAGGAATACAGTGGGAGAAAGAGCAGAGAAGGCAGACAACACTAGGAGTGTAAGAAAACCCAAATTGTTAGCAGAAGGATGCCTAGAAAAGAGACAGAAAGACAAAGAGAAGTCATACTTTCTGAATAATTTAGAAAAAAATGTCAGACATGAAACTGCATGTCTGTGGCCTGGTAAGTTGCTACACTAGGGGCAGGGTTCTTGAAGGAAAAGATCAGTGTCTATTTCAACAAATTATCTACAATTATCACTGTAGCAAGGGTTAAGTCAAGTCTGACTTCCTAGGGCTGATCCTTGTGCCTGGCACAACTGTGAATTTTCATTCTCCACCCAGGCCAGGGATTCTGTTCTCTTGACAGGAACGAGTTCTTCCTTAAAGGGCCTTTATGTCTACTCATATACTCTAACACTGTATTTTCATCTAATGATTTCACTGTTTCAGATTTTAAATTAAGATCTTTGATCCATTTTGAATTGATTTTTGTACAAGGTGAAAGCTGGGAATCTAATTTCCTTCCTTTGCAGATAGATATCCAATTTTGCCTACACAGTTTATTGAATAGGCTTTTCTTTTCTCTCTCTCTTTTTTTAAAAATACTTGTCTTTACAAAAGCACTAATACCAGTGCCGTGTGGGTGGGTTTTGTGGCTGTTGTCTTAAACGGGCTGCTAAGGAACCTGAATGTCATCAGGTTGTGTGGCTCCTAAGGGATACACCTTGCAGTGATAAAATTGATAAGGTGTAAAATCGAGATCACACTGTTGCAGGCGCATACAGGTCTTGTCATAGTGAACAAAATTGATAGTCTTATTTAGGAATCTCAAGATGTCTAGGCAACAGAACAAAGCCCTACCTAGGTTATATACATTCATACCTTAAAGTGGCTTACTGTCATATCATAAACTGTTTATGTACAATAAAACAGTTATTATATCCCTGTTTTAAAGTCCTCTCTCTCAAATATTTATTGTGTTAGAATCCTTGCTTCTCATCTGGCTACAGGCTTTTAGCAGATGCTGGGATCATTTCCGCTATCCTGTAATCTGAATCAAAGCCTGAACCAAAATAACTTTTTCACTCATTTGTACATATTACATACAAATATACATACTCTCCATTACTTTTATTTCAGTACATGTTACAATGTGGAGGTTCTAATGAGAATGTGGAGGTTCATGTGCTCATATGATTGAATGCCTGTTCTCCAGTTGGTGGAACTGTTTTGATTAGGATGTATGGCCTTCTTGGTGAAGGTGTCTTGCTTGGATGTGGACTTTGAGCTTATCATTGTGATAATCAAAATTCACCCTCTAAAACTGTCCAGGGAGCCCTTGATTAAATATTTTTTTATATGTTTTCCTGGTCAGGGTGTCTTAGCTAAGTAAGTGAACACTGTAAACCCTAATAGCTCATAACGGAAAGCTACTTTCTTCAGCATGTGGCCTCCAATCAATCACCAAGGGAAACCAAGCCAGGACTTCAAAGCAGGAACTTTATGCAAATACTACAGAGGAAGGTTGCTCACATAGTTACCATTCTTATAAAACCCAAGTCACCTTGCCCAGGGTTGTAACCAGGGAGTATTTCTTTTCAACTGGGATTTTCAATTACTAGATGATCCTAGTTTGTATCATGTTAACAAAACAAAACAAAGACTTGGCATCACAATTTGATGTACTAAAATTTAAGCTTGAATTATATTAAGGATTATAAATAATATTCCACTGGGTTTATATCAATCATAAAAAACTAGAAACAAATTCTTAGTTTAAAAATCAAGTTAAATCCTTTCACTAAATATTTCTTATTGTCTTCTTTTGTCTCTCTCCTTATGGTATTTTGTTATAGATATCAATAGTATCAGAGGCCCTTTTCAAGTTCAACACTGGATCCCATTATCTTTTTCTCTGTAACACTAGAAAAGAAAACATCAGCATTGTTAATCCTTAGATTTTTAAATTACCTCATGAGAAGGTATGGTTATCTGGACTACAGTGATATTCATAAAGTAAGGCTACTTATTTATGTATAAAACAACAGACTATTGATTCTAGCTCTGTATCTTGGTAGATATTCAATACTCTAATATACCAAATACATCATATACTATGTCTCCTCCTTTTAAGAATTAATCCAGGGGTGCCTTTTCTTTTATCTTCTTTCTGTCTTTTTAATTTGTGGTAATAGCCAAATGCCTGGCCATACTTTCCATGAGGTTCTGGGTTCGCTTACTCTTTCTCTGAACAGATATCCCCACTCCATGCACCCACTTGTTGACTTCGATTGACAATCTTGCTGTCTTCCTACCCCTTTTCAGGCAACTTCCAGGACTGACAGCTTGCTTGGCCTGTCATATTCCCCTTAAACTCTAAGAAAGTTATTCTAGAGTTTCTGTGTGAGTCTGCTTCTAAATTCATTTCATTAATGAGACTAAGGAAGAAAAATGAATATTTTATTTCCTTATTATAATTTTTGTCTTTCTGTCATCCATCCTGCCTCACCTCCTGTGTTTGTGTGTGTTTCTTTCTCTCTTCTTGTGAGTCTTTCCATCCACCACTAATCTGTTTCCAACTAAAAGAGTTCTCACATTTTTTCTTATATACAGACTTTCTTGGAGATAAACACTAGTATATTTTTGCTTATCTTGACCAAAGCATTGACTTTTTTTTTCTGATCATTGTAGCCTCTTTGGTATTATCCTTTTCCTTAGGAGTCTCTCAGTATGTCTCTCAAGCTAGTGACAATCCCTTTCCAAATCTTGTTAACATGCCCACAAGTTATTAGCACTTCTCTTTCCATTTGAACACAGGTTGTGAGTATTCTGCCTCCTGGGTCTGGGAATCTCAGTAGCTATTGCTAACAAAGTGTACAACATGGAAAGCCTGCTCGTTAAATAGAGCTAAGTCTTTCCAACACCTTTCCTAATAGTAGTAAGCCTCTGCTTCAGTAGGAAGCCTTCAAATTCTGTAATAATTGATCTAATTTGATACCTCACAGTAGCTGTCACTGCAGTCCTAATGTCAGAGACATTATCATTGCAATGAGAGCAGAACAAGCAATTTTTGCAACCAGAACCATGATTATAATGAGTGAAATTTGAGAAGGGCCTTGAAATTAGGCTTGAATTTTTTATTTCAAAAATATTTGTTTGACCTCTAGTTTAAGAAGGCAGAGAAATAATGGTCTCTTAACAATTTTTGAGATGTCCTTTTCTGCTTTCTATGTTCGAGTAGGAAACTGCAACTCCCTGGAGCTACAATCAAAGAAACCCATGCAAGAAAAGCAATGTAGCCTCGGGCAGATAGTGCCTTTACCATTATCTCTATAAAGAATATAAACAGAAGTTCCAGAAATAACATAAAGTGAGACTTCATGAACTATTCATCACATCTGATTTAATGGAGCTATTATGGTTAGCACTTAGCATGTTTTAATAACACCTATCATAGACACTTTAACAAAAACTGTTGAATGAATAATGACCCATGATTTTTAGACTCATTCTTTTAATGGCTTCTTCATATCAATTCTTTGATTGGAAAGGTAAAATGTATTATATTTATTTGATAATAGCAATACAGAGATGCACATGTTTGTAATCAAGATCGATTGTGACTCCAATGATAAAAGCAAATGTTACAAGGAATGAGTCTCCAGCCGAAGTACTAAGTAGCAATGTGTTAGTTAGCAGGGAAGAAGCATTCAGGGATATACTCTGGCTAATTCCATAGGTGAGCAAAATATTATATTGTTCAGAGTGTTGACTTTATGTAAACCTATACAAGCTAAAACATGATGAGGGAATATTTTCCTTCTGTGACCAAATTTCACTCAAAAATATGGACTGTACATCTCATTCATGCAGTAGTGGTTTGAAGTTATCTTCTCGTCCAGCTGTCAATCAGGGTCAATCAAATCCACCCTATTTTCTTTCTAGAGGGTGCCTCCTTCTCCCTGGACTCATAAAATAAATCTGCTACCCCAAGAACTGGCACGTCTTGAGCCACTTGTGTACAGTAGCAGGTTCCCTTCAGGTGTGCTGTGGGCTTCCACTCTCTCTTTTATGGTAGTTCATACTTTTCCTTCTGTTACTCGATTTCTTGTTCAATTTTATTTGAGACACAGAGAACCTGGACATTGTATCTCAGGCATTCCCATGTCCCATTCTAGGAACAAAGCCTCTTGGCTTAACCTTGGATCCATGAATCATTATAGTAGCCCTTGGGTGAAGTAGAAAATTCATACAATCTTGCTTGCTTTGCAGAATTTCCAGTTACTTCTTCACCTTGGAAAGACAATTACTACAACATGTTGATGTTGTAAGGAACTCTCTGCCCTGATTTCCCTTTCTTCTCAAACTTTTCTAAATGATTGTGGCTGACTTCTTTTTCTACCACTCATTTTCACTAAGAAGTAATGATGATACATAAATAATTTTCAAAAAGAAAGCCTTTTTTGGATTCACAGTGACTGAACCTCATGGCAACCATTTATATCTTGACTACCAACAATGGCTTTGCCAGCATGGAAGTATGTCTGTTTTATATTAAAGATATTATTGCTACAATACACAAGATCTCTTAGTTTTTCTATTATACCTTCAGTGGGTATTATTTCTTTGAAGGTTACAGATGAGCAAAAGGAGGGGAGAAATGGAGAACTCAGCTTTTGGATGCTCTAGAATAGGTAAGCACACTGTCATTTGTGGAACTTCATGAATATTGGAGCATTGCTATAAGTAGTTTTAATAGGGATCAGGAAGTGAGGTTTTAGTAAGTGCTTCAGGTAGTTCTGGTACAGTGGGTTACGTTATAAAACCTACATTTGGGAGCCTCTACCAAACACAGGATTAGTTTTTAAAATGGTGAGTGTGTTACCAATACTTTTTCTCAAATTTACTTTAGTAATTATTCTATTACAATTCAAAATAAGCTTTCAGTAAAGAACAACTCTATTGTTTGCAAGAATTTTCAAAGGAAAGCATATACATAGTTTTGTTAGCACAGTTTTATCCAGTATTAAAGAACATAGGTGAATCATCAGTGTCTTTGTACTTATTTTCTGCTACTTCTTTTCCTCTTTTTATTCATTTTGAGTTGGCTTTTGCCATGGCTATCTTTCTTTTCCACAGTACAGTCAGGAATCACATCAACCTGTGCTTGTGTCCTTAAGTGTGTCAACTTCAGGGAGTCATTTATCTTTTCCTCTAACCACCTCCCAGATGGCAGTTTTCACCCAGGTTAATATGTGTAACTGCACTACATGAAGATATTTTCTCACCGCTTACAAAGTTTGATCAATAATTATTAATATTAAATGCATTTAAAATGTAATTGAGATCTTATCTAGTGCTTCTATGTTGAGGTTTGGTCTTTCACTATGCTAAAGACTGGTTGCTCCAAGGAACTGCATGTAGACTCAGGTGATTCTGCTATGTGACCTTCTCCCCGAAGTAAACCCTGATTGGTGAATAAAGATGCTGACAGCCAATAGCTGAGGAGAAGAGATAATGGCAGTGATTAGAATTCCCGGACTTGGGGTCAGAGGAAAACAATGAGGAAGAGAAGAAAGACATCATGGGTTAGGAGTCAAGGCCAAAGGGCTGGCCAATTGGTTTTAAGAACAGCCCAAATGAAACATAGTAAGTAATAACTCAGGGTTATCAACAAGAAACAGATTCTAATGGAATAGAAAATAAATATATGCTTAGCTCTAGTGCTGATTACAGCTTATTGTAAATAATAAAACGTGTGTGTCTTTTATCTAGGAACTAAATGATCAAAGATGGGGAGAAGCACTCATTGAGATTTAGGAATTCTACAACACTTCTTCTTTAAAGACATATGCTCAGTCCTTTTTGTAGAACATCAGCTCACTTGAGCACTTATATTACCCAAATGTTAAAAATTCTTAAATTTTTAAATTGTAAGTGCTTATATGTAATCTATGAAGAGAAAGAAATGTGTTTTATTTCAATGTTATTTTAAGGATAATGGACAAATTATTTGAATGGAATTGATTATTTTCCATATTTTCTTCTTTCCTCAGTATCAAAGTTTCCCAGGAGATAATACAAGAAACTTTTATATTTATAGGAATAATTTTATTAACTGAATGAGGAATCACTAAAAATTAGATTAATTGGAAGTTGATGTCTTAGAAAGCTGAGTAAAATTCTCTGGAAAAATTAAAAGCTGAACTGCATGGAGACCAGATTACATTAACTGGATAGAATTACTATTTCACGTATTTCAGTGGAACAGCCATATTTTCTAAGAAAGTATCCTGAATTACAGAGTGAATATTAAGGTCAAACAGAACTCTGTTTGTGCTTTTGATGATGTACTGGACCATAATACCTCAAAGCAGCCAGCAAATCTGTCCAATGCCATTAGTATGTTGAAGTCAGGCCTTAATCAGGAGTCTAGCCTCTTAGCAGGACATATCCATGTTGCTCATGAGTGCTTTGGAGGTATTGGTCATAAGAGGTTATAAAGCAGATTTTGCAGAAATTTGGGTTTTCTTAAAAGTAAGTGGAATATGAATATGAGTTTGTCTGAAAGTCTATACTACAATCCAGGGATTTTCAATTAGTTAAGCATATATTAGGAGTGAAAAGCAAGCAAAAGAGGTGTGGTAAGAATGCCATGCCAATGCGCATATGCTTATAAAGTACCTTTAAAAAGTGTTGACCAAAAGTTAACCTAGGTAGAGAAAAGTTAGCGCTATTGATTCTATTGATGGTACCAGATGAAAAGTTCCCAAAATATTTAGGAGAAGGGAAACTAATAAAAAGGAGTGAGAGTAGGTGTGTATGTTGGCTCACATTGGTATAATTCCAGGTCTTGGTGGCTTGAGCTACATTTGCTAAGATGAAGGCCAGCCATTCCTACTATACTGAGTCCCAGGCCAGGCTGGGAAACAGTGTGGACATTTATCTCAAACAAACAGAGAAAGCAGTTGTTTATCTATGAAGGTTTCTAGCTAAAGAGTAGTAGATCCAGGCATACAGTATTTGGTGTTCATTTTCTTTCTTGGAATATTGTCTTTGCTCACTTCATAATTCAATCACTTTACTGAGACATTGTGGCTTCCTTCAGACTGACCTAATTGGTTTGTATAGTATATGAACTGTTAGAATTATTTAATAATTTTTATTTGAATGGATAACTGATGGATCAGTTTGAAGTCACAGGTACAATATGCATTCTTAGTGGAGTGTCATGCTGCTTTGTTAATCTGTACATCCATGTTCAGGTCAGAGTCATCTGTCCTGGAAGCTTGCTTTGGCTCAGTCATCTCCACCCTCTGAGATAGGTGTATAAATAAACTATGTGCCACTGTTAAGCTTCTATTTGTTTATTTTCCTTAGCTATCATTCTACTTCTTACTAATAAGGAATTTGTTTCAAATGAATATGAGTCAACTCATAAGTAAAACTGTCAATAGGTTGATGTTCATCACAAGATTTTATTGCTTACATTTGTGTTCTCAGTTTTATTGTATTAGAGCAAAGAAACCGTACCATACAATACACTGCTCTCTCTTCTCACTTACTACAGCACCTGGAGCCCATGTTAACTTTGTGAGTATTTAGTAACTTCACAGATATTTTTAATTTCGGAAATCAAGCTTCCATTTTCATATTACTGTATGATAAATTGTGTAGTCTGTGAATCTGGACACTGGATGCTGTAGGCAAATTATTTTTCTAAGCTTTACCTTTTCCACTACTGAAAAAGGCAGAGAATAGCCTGTACTTCCACAGATTGTTTATGAAAAGCTTTGAAAATAGCTGGGGCAGAATAAATCCTCAGAAAGGTTTAGCAACTAATATCATTTAAGGTAAGTTATTTTACAGTGATGGCTCTAATCTGTTACATGCTAAGTTCCCATCATTCAGTTTAGTTCTCAGTGTCTACCATTAGCTTAAAGTTTTCTCCATAGCTTTCTCCCCCCTCACTCAATTCGTTCAAGTACAAAGAGCCACTCACGAGAAGCAATTTATAAATTAGCCAACTTCTTTGGAAAATATTAATCAAAATGAATTGTGTATAAATCTTCAAGAAATCAAGACAGGCTAGTATTAAGTGGTAAAATGAAGAGATGTAATTCATCTTACCAAATATTTATTAAGGCCCAACTAGACACTCACCAGTATGCTAGAAAAAGAAGGAAATAATTACATTTATTGATTGCCTACTCTAAACTTCCTTGCTTTGGACACAATATATCTTCTTATTTAAATATGCATAATTATGCCAACAGAGTAGGTGTTGCTATTTTTCTGACAGTCCCAAGTTAGTCAACTTCACTGGTAGGCAGCATAAAATCATTTTAAGGACGAAAGGAGGGTTTTTAAAGGAATTGGCTGGCCTGCACGTAATGATTGCAAATGATTGCAAACTTTTAACTCTTACTTGGGTTTTCTACTAAAATGAAAGACTAGTATTGAAATATACCAGTAAGTGCTGCTCTGGTTGAAATAGAGGTTTTAACTGAAGGTTCTTGATTCTGCAAGAGCACCTCATTGTTTCCCTTAGTACTGACTTTTGAGGAGTCACTGATAGAGTCCAACTTTCAGTTCCAATTTATAGATTAAGAGGGAGTCCTAGAGATAATAAGTAGGGGTTGCTATACTTCCTCATTAAATATAGTATTTAGGGTATTAGGTATTCTTATCAATGAATTATAAGTGTGTTCTATGTGTAAGGTTTATTTTTATGCCAGAGAGTAATCATGCCATGCAGAGTTTCTTGGTTGAGGCAGAATTAAAATTTATATGTCATTCATGGGCATGTTTATTTGAGTAAAAGAATGCATTTAAAAATTAATTTATGACTCCTCTAAGATATTCTATTAATACAATTGTTAATAAGTCACTTGATCTAGGGACAACATTTTCACATCCTGTACATCCTCAATGAGATGATCTGACATGGCAGGGGTTACATACAGTAGACTTATACCAGTGACAAATTCTTCTTAAGACTGAGTGAGAATAAAAGCACTGGATATGTGGAATAAGATAATAAACTGAGAGTAATTTAAATAACATTTGTCAGTATTTTTTTATATATGTATGGAAAGGAAAGAGGACAAAATAACTCTTTGAGACTAGATTGTATTGGATTATATTGTGTGTGCATGCATGTATGTATGAATTAACTATATACATAAAATACACATGTACATGTATACACAGTTGATATTACATGGTTTATATGCTTCTGTATTTTTATGACTTGGTATGATATTGAGTGTGTCTCTTAAAAAGACCTAGAAGTAATTTCATTACAGCAATTAAGAAGGTGTTTAACATGTCAATTTTGGTTTCTAAGCTCATGTTGTCTACTGAAGGTAAAGAGGACTCTGAATAAATGAACAGCTTCAGGCTGGGTGCAAACATAAGTCTAGAAAAAACAACTTGTCAAAAAGTTGAGAAATGTTGCAAAAATATTAAGGTCATTTCAAAACAATCGAGGATTAAAAAGGCCTCTCGTGGCTATGCCTTGGGGACACAGGACTGCATTATGACTTGTTGGATATAATGTAGATGCTCGAGTCTACAGTTATAGGAATTAGAAACTGAGAAAGGAGACAAAGTCCCATCTACCAGGAGAGTGTTACCTACCAAATATAAAAAACTACCAGAGTTAGAAAATTAACCTTTGGCAATCATAATTGCTTTGGGCAAAACATCAGTAGAGGTAATTCTTTTAAAAATCAGGTTTTATATAGCGTCAAACTATTTCCATGAGTACCTATCAAATATCACTAGAAAATAAGAAAATTCAATTGAGTATAATTACTGACCACTCACATGCATTAACATTAGAGTGGAGAAAGATAGAAAACACCACTTTTTAAAACTGCTCAATGTCAGCATTTCTAGAGATGAGACAGTGACACATAACGTGTCTGCAAATAGAAGGCCCTGAGAATGTTCCATCTGATGAAGCTCCCCTCTAGCTATGTTAGAAGACAAGTCATCCTCGTTTCAAAGCCCACTTAGACATTTTTTTTTAAGAGCCATACTGGGTTAGTAAGGGATTTACCTTCTTGTTTTTTAATATCAATTTGTTTTTTGTAATGGAAAGTGGAAATATAACAACAGCCTCCCCCGTCAAAAAAAACCTCCATGAACTATCTTGCATTCTCCTCTTCTTTAGCCACATTCTAATAATTTTACAGGCTGCTGAATGTACTGTTCAAGGAATTCACTGTCCTCTCCACATATTCCTGATACTATTTAGGTTGGAAGTATATGACTCTGTCAGTCCACATTAGTGAAGTTAGAATTATTTGAATAATGTAAGTTGCTTGCTTTCTGTGAAGCTATTACTATTACATTCTAAAGAAATGTACAGAAAATATGTCAAAACATTTGAAGCCTAGACAATGTGCAAATGAACCTATTCTACATGCCAACTTGGATGGTTTTGCTCCCTAAAACAGAAACATTTCTTCAGAAAGCCTATGCATAGCACTATTTATTTAAGTATCCAAGGCTTAGGAATGTGTATCATGCAGTAAATATTGGGTAAAAGCATGCTGAATAGGTGAATATATTAGGAGTAGTTCTGGGAAGTGCTTAATGTTGAGAAATGCCATGTATATGGATACACACTCACCCTCTAGGCCCAGAAATTTCTCTGTATTAAGAGATTTAACACACACTGCTTTCTGAGAGCAGTGGAAGCATCTATTAATTAGTTCTCCAGAGTAAAGCTAAGAAACTGAAGTAAAAGACATCATTTTTTCTCCTTTCGTTAGCTGTTGCTTTTCAGAATTACAAATAGCAATATGGGGGTGGTGGTGTTCTTATCTGCTAGATGGTGAGAAGCAAAACTAGATTCATTTTATATCTTCATGTACACGGGAGGCATTTTTTATTTTGATAAAGAGTGACATTTAAGGTAGAATCCTTCTTTTATTTGAACATTTCCTGTAGGAATTTAAAAGTAAAACATCAAATAATAATAGGACATTTTCCCACAATTTATATCTTTATTTTGGAAAAATGATAAATGGGCATGGCATAACAGCATTTTAGCCTTACATTCCTCCTACAAATGACATTTTCCCCTTTACATAGATTGTGCTATAGCATTTAAAACAAAACAAACACCAAGTGTGTGTTTTGAAAGCTATGTTGGAAAAGACTGCATTTCAATTAGGCTATATTATGAGGGGAAAACAAAGAAAAGAGTGAACCATAGGCTGTAATGCATCACACAAGAGTAACAAAAAACATTTGATACAAAACTGACAAGCTATAGACAAAGCTCGGCAAACAAAGTAAGGTGCTATTTCTATTTACTCTGAAGAGGACAATATTGAAATATACTTTGTTTTTGTAGTCAAAATGCTTTGACAGCCTGGATCATAGCAAGTACTTACAATATTCTTTTGCTGATCAAAAAAATAATGAAGAAATAAAATGCCATTTTCTTGGAGTTCTATCTAATCTTTCATCCTCATAGTCAATATAAAGCATGGCTGTAGAGGAACAGTCTTTGATCTGAACAGACAGTTGGAGTTATCAGAGAAGGATGAATGGCCTAAAGAACTCTCACCAGAAGCATGTGCACCCCATAACCATTTGTTAAAAATTTAAGGAGATTTTATTCTGACAATGTATGCTGCTATTCTGTGGAAACTTTTTAACAAGACCACCATAAGGTCGGAATGTCTCAGAATTTACCTCTCATTACCTCATATTCCTCCTCTAGTTATTGAAAAACAACTGTAAATGTCCAGTATTGGAATAATCTGAAGGTCACTGCATGCCTGATGGAGAATGCTGGCTAGTAAAGTTTAGTTCTACTGTTACATCTGTCATATCTAAGGTTTCACACGTGATTCAGTTACTCTTTTGTCAGTGGAACATTCTATGTGTCATAGCTCTCCCAGATTTTTATCACCACATTTTATCCTTATGTCTTGCTTTTCCACATTGTCATTCTGTTCCTAAAATCTTCAATAGTTCATTTCCTATTTTTCACAAGACAAAGGGGGAATAGCCATTCTTTCTCTGGTATGGTCTTTTGTACCTCTCCTGACTTTAGTGTTTTGTTTTTGTTTCTGTCTAACGTTCACTTTTTAATCCTAAAGTTAAGTCATAGTAAACATATAAAATAGATTTTATGTTTTGAATATTTCTAATCTTTTGAGCCTCTAAATCATTTTCCCTGAAATGTCTTACAGTTGTTTTCTATACCTGGAGAATATATTCATCCTTGAACATACAACTTCAACATCACCCTTGGTATCATCTACTCTTTTTTGCCCATAACCCATTTCTTACATGTGTATTTGCTATTATTTTGATTTAATCATTATTCTGTCTATTCAACTTCTTGTTGTGAGTTCTTTGAGATAAAAGATATCTGTTACTTTCGTACACTATGCCTAGCATCTAAGTGTTCTCTCTGGAGTGCACTAGAGGTTCTGTAAATGTGAATAGATTCACGAATGGAGTACATTTTCCTATGAAGTATATCTCTGCTTTACACTTTGGATTTACTTATATGATTCAATTTTCTTTACAGTATTTTGATGTTTTACCACTTCCTTTCATTTCTTTATTTTTTTTAAATGGACTATATTGTAAAAGTAATTTTTATTTCCCTGACATAAATGTCATCTCCGAGGCTTACTGCTGAATTAGCTCACACTTTCTAGGTCTTTCTGAATTTTGATTGTCTGGTTCAACTCAGCTGTTTTGGCTCAACTCTTCTGCAAGCTGACTAATTCAAACTAGCTTCTCTCAGTTTCTGATGGTTTGTTCTGTCTGGCCTCAATTTAACTCTAGCAATCTGTTCTAATTTTCTGGCCCTTTCTCATTCTCTGTATTGCTCTGTCTTCACCTGTTTCTAGCTTGTTGCCTTAACCTGTCTCTGTCAAACTGTCCCAGTAACACTGCCTTTAAATTCCATGAACTGAACTGTAACTGGACTGCCATGAACTCAATTCTCTGCACTCTCTTAAATAGTTGATATTTCCTATTCTGTTCTTGTGAGAATAGGGTATATCCTATTCTGTTAAATCTTTCTCTGGTCTGTCATTCTGTTTGTCCCTCAATTAGACATCACTATTTGAGAATAAAAGTGTGTATTAAGGGAATGTCTATATTCCTGAAAGAGTAGCCCTGTTGCTGGATTAACATTCCTCTATACTAAATATAAATTGTATAAATTACATTATTTTAAAGCAACTTTTTTTCTAATTAAGAGACCAAATATTTTATACAGTGCCTTATCGGAGCAAACCTAAACACCAAAAAAGTAATTTAAAAATCCAGCTACTTATTTTCAACATTTTATGTAGTTATACGTCTGTATTAGACTGAAGGAAATGCCTTCCAGAGACTAGCCCACCTGGGGATTCATCCCATATACAGTCACTATTGCTGATGCCAAGAAGTGCTTGCTGACAGGAGCCTGGTATAACTGTCTCCTGAAAGGCTCTGCCAGAGTCTTACTGATACAGAAGCAGATGCTTGCAGTCAACCATCAGACTGAGCACAGGGACTCCAACGGAGGAGTTAGAGGAAGGACTGAAGAAGCTAAAGGAGTTTGCAACACTATAGGAAGAAGAATGATATCAGCCAACTGGACCCAATACCCCCAGATCTCCCAGGGACTAAACCACCAACCAAATAATACACCTGGAGGGATCCATGCCTCTAGTTGCATATGTGGCAGAGGATGGCCTTATCTGACAACAATGAGAGGAGAAGACCTTGGTTCTGTGGCGGCTTGATGCCCCAGTGTAGGGGAATGCCAGGGTGGGATGGCAAGTGTGGGTGGGTGGGTGGGGGAGCACTCTCATAGAAGCATGGGGAGGGAGTGGGATAGGGAGTTTGCAGAGGGGAAACCAGGAAGGAGGATAACATTTGAAATGTAAATAAGTGAAATAACCAATAAAAAATTTTTTTAAAAAGTCTCTTCATTACCCACTCTCCATAGCAAAAATACATTTTTTTCAACAATGGTTAAAAACAGCATAAATATATGGGCATAAACATAAATACTTCAAAGGCAATTTAGCAAAACAATTCTCACCAGTCTCTCCTTAGGATCAATGAATTCAAAGTCACAGATCATGGATTTTGGGCTAAGTTTACAGTACTAGACATGAATTTTCTCCTGTGAAATAGACATAAGATCCACACAAGTGATAGGCTGTCCTGATAACAGTCATATCACTATCACACCAGTGGGAACATCTTATCTGGCATGTTCATGTTACAGTATATAGAGTTTAGTACTAATACTACCATTATTTATTTTAGTATATACCAGGAACTTGTATCCTGCCTTCTAGCACTATTAAAGCTGCCAAGTAGAGAGGAAATTTCCTTGTCAGTTCAAGATCAATTTCTCTGTTACTTTTCTTTTGATATTTGGAAATATGGCCACTGGTAGTTTTTCCAGTATCCCAGTGGCTGACCTATACTCATAAATTTATAAAAAACACCAACTTTACTCAAGAAATAATTATTTATTTTTAAAGAACATGAAGTTGAGAGGCAGATGTATTAGGGTGGATTGGGTTGTTAGAAAAAGGACAGTGCAAACAGAAATAATCAATATACATTGTACATGTATGTAGAGGAATTTTAATCTGGCAACATGACTGCTCTCATAAGGGATCACATCCAAAGATATGATTTCTCCAGAATAAAGACATGTCTTGGATTATAGTATGATCTGATGGGAATATATACATGCCTTTTGTAGACATCTTTAACTCCAACAACAAAGGGAAGGTTAGTTTGTAGAAGGAAGCAGCCATGTTTGAAAGTAATGTGGAACAGACAAAGTGATGAATCAGAGAAAGATGTGACAAAAGGAGTCAGAGTTATAATACGCCCAATTTAAATGAAAACAGCAGAGGAAAAGAGGCTACTTCAGAGTAGGGAGAGAGAAAAAGGTGTGTGTGTGTGTGTGTGTGTGTGTGTGTGTGTGTGCGCGCGCGTGCATGTGGGAATGTGTGCTTGATGTATGTATGTATGGCAGTTTTACAGAGACAGGTTACAGAGAGATCAAGTTACACACAGGAGAAGACAGATAATGCCAGAGAATGAGAATGAGCCAAAAGATTAGAACAGATTGTCAAAGTTAGTATGAGGTAAGGCAGGAGCCAAGAGAAGCTAGATTGAAAGTTTGGAAGATTAGATTGTATGGAGGCTAAGAGTTTCCATGCTTGGGATAGTTAGAGAAGAAAATGCTCTGGGCTTGGGATGGCTCTCATCTCATCACTTCATCTGAGGTGAAGTGTGCACGTACACACACACATACACACATACACACAAATGTACACACATACACACAGATGAAATTTTCAAAGAATGAATTGAAAAAGATATTAATTAATTAATTAATTAATAGACCTTAACTACTACAATTCCTGATTCAGAATTCACTTGTACCCTTAAGTTTATTGTAGGAAAGCTTGTTGGATCTGAACAGCAGTGGACACGACTGTCCCTTACAAAGGAAGTACTGTCCTCTCATTTTTTAGATATAATTTTCAATGTTGGTATAGTTGAAAGGTATCTTTTATTTCTTACAAAAGTTATTCAACAATTTACTTACTATTGAAGCAATATTTTCAAAATGCCAAGGAAACAAACTTGACAATATTCAGGATACAGAGTAGAAAAGGAAAGAAAGATGCAAGTCACCAAACTAGAAAGAGAAACAATGTCTTGGACAAAGATAATCAGCTGCTTCTATATTTTGAAGTATTATAAAAAGTTTTCCTACATCCCTCCCTACCTCTCTCTTTCTCTCTGAGGGTATTAAACTCGGAGTATTAAAACGTTAAGCTATACCCACCAGCTACAAATTCTATTTCTGTTACTTGAAGTTAATTAAACATATATTTTAAATGGACTTCATTCAGACTTACAAACCAAGATTTGATCTATTCTCTAATAATAAGACTAGTAGGAAAAAGAAAGAAATATATAACACAGAAAAGATTATCAGAAAAAAAATGGAAGACAAAACCACAGGCCACATATCTAGGCAAAGGATTTCAATTATTGTAAGTTCAGAGTGGAAATTATATGACAATTATTTTTATACATAATCAATAATGTGCCAAATATTTTTATTCCCATAAAACTTACACAGTAGCTTGACAGATCAGAGTCTTTTCCAGGCACCTTGATTGGTCTGAGCTTCCTTAGCAGTTCTAGAATTATAACCTTGATGGAGGTACTGGCTTTGTGCCTCTAGTCTGTATTAGAGATTACTTGATTCTTAGGAGTAATTAACTTTCTGTGCCTTAGTGAACCTCATGTTACAACTTACAGATTCTTGAAAAGATTGTTAAGTAGATACCTCCACACTGAATCAGCTAAGCATGGGCTCACAGAGACTGAAAGAACAAGCAAAGAGCCTGCATTGATCTGCACCAGGTCCTCTGCGTCCTCTGCATAAATGTTATGGCTCTTAGCTTGGGAATTTTTGTGGAACTCCTAAAAATGGCAGCTGGTATATCTCTGACTCTTTTGCCTGCCCTTTGGACACTTTTCCTTCTATTAGACAACTTTCTTCAGCCTCAATATGAGGGCATTTGCTTTGTCTTACTGTATATTATTCTATCCTGTTTGGCTGTTGCCTCTTAGAAGCCTGGTGTTTATAAAGAGGAAACAGAGGGGGCATGTGTCTGGGGGGAGAAGTGGAGGTAGCAGAGGAGTTGGGAGAAATGGATGGAGGAGAAATTATGTTCACAATGAGAGAAGATTCTATTTCAGCAAAAACAAACAAACAGACAAACATAAAGATTCCTCCATGAAGGGATATTTCAACAAGAGTAAATACTATACAACATGTGAGAATGGAAGAAAAACAGACAACTGAATCAATAAGGTGAGACTATGAAGATGCATGCTTTCATGTGTCCATGGGCTTCAGGGTATAAAACATACAAGTTTTAGTAATATGGAGTCTACTAATCATGATGTCAGCAAAGTATGTGTGTGATGGGCAGATAAAATAGAAACTTTAAAATGTGATTTCATCATTTGCAAATAGCAATGTGCAAACCTAAGTGTATTGATGCTTCAATAAGCAAGCCATAGGTGCCTTATAAAATCAGAACATATTACATGGCAATAAATTGGCCAATTATTTGAGATATGATTCTGGAACTGTCACCAAACTATCGTAGTTATATTTGTGGGATTTAAGAAAGTGAGAATAAGTCCTCATACAAAAAGTTATTCCAAGCCGGGCTGTGGTGGCGCACGCCTTTAATCCCAGCACTTGGGAGGCAGAGGCAGGTGGATTTCTGAGTTCGAGGCCAGCCTAGTCTACAGAGTGAGTTCCAGGATAGCCAGGGCTACACAGAGAAACCCTGTCTCGAAAAACAAACAAACAAAAAATTATGCCCTATATCACTCTAGAAAGAATGTCCACTATCAGAAAGATTAAAAACAACAAATGCTGACTAAAATATCATGTAAGCAGAATTGTTGCACACTGTAAACAAAATTAATTACACTATAGCCACTTGTAGAAAAAGATTGGAGGTTTCTCAGAAAATTACAAACAGAATCAACACAAAAGTAACTTTTTCTGCTCTTGGATAACTAACCAAAGGAAAGAAAGTCAATGTCAAATGATACATCCATTCTGCTGAGATATCTCAGCCCAAATTCAGTTCCCAGTGCACATGTCAGCCAGCTCACAATGACCTCCAACTCTAGGTGATCTAATGACTCCTTGTACTTCCACTAGTTTGGACATACTTCTCCTGACATATACACATAATTTAAAACAAGGCTATGATACTATACTGCATATTTCAAAAATCTAGATGAAATTATTTTATATATTTTCACACTTTTATAATGTTCAATGGCCCAGTATGCAGCACACAACTGTAATAGTAGGGTTTGAAATGGAGGTAAAAGCTGGAGAATTAGGTGGACAGGGCTGGTCTTGGCTACATAGTGAATTTGAGATAAATGGACTTTATGAATCATAAGATCACATCTCAAAAAATGAAATGTTATTAATAAATATTTGAGGAGATAGATATATTTACCCATACTTGAAAAATACTAAATGTATATATGCTACAAAGCAACATTTGGTATCACAGGGGCATATACAAACTTTATGTGTAAGTTATAAATAAGTTTAACTTAAAATTTAAATGTCCAAGAAGATAGCCACAGTTTTCAAGGTGGTTTCTTCCTCTTCCTCTTCTTCTTTCGTCTTCTTTTTTCTCTTTTTCTAAAAGTTTCTCTACTCACATCTCCTTCACTTTCGGAAGGTTTTTTTCTGATGTGATATGAGAAATTTTCTTTTTTAATGCTGATCTGAAAACTTCAGTAAGTCATTTTCCTCCTAAGAATGTTGATTATTTTCAGTGACCATAGTTATTACCCACCTTTCTGTGAATAGCTACAAAAGAAATTTAAAAAGAACTTTCCCATTTTATAGATTTTTAATGAAAAGAATTTATTTCAAGAACTAAGTTAAACACTGGACAAGTTCCAATTTAACATCTCTCTGTATGCCCTGATTCACTCCTGTTTTCTAGTCCCACATTGCCTTCCTGATTTTACAGTCTAAGCACAGACCTGTACTATTTGTATTTGGGTGAAACATGGCAAGAAATATGCTGACATACACTCAGCCACCAAATCCCAAAACAACCCTATAAAACTCTGCAATATAACCTTTGGAAAACTCTGATGACCTTGTGCATTGACCCAAAATATCAAAGAAGAAGGTCATCCTGTGTACACTCAGAATCCAGAAGACAGAGTTTTCTCCTGTGTAGAAACAATGGCCCTTGCTCATCCATGTCTGTTATGGTGGGCTCTTGAGTTTGATGAGGTGAGACTCTTTAATTTAATTCTAAGTACAGCACATTGGGTCCTAATGAGCTGGGTTTTCCCTGTTGCCTAATTCAGTTTGTCTATAGTGAGGTGCTTAGGGAGGCCACTAGAAGTCCATTAGAGTGGAGGACTGAAAAACGAGTCCCATGTGGCCTTAAAAAGCTAATACACCTTACTGTGGAATTATAACTAAGTTCTAGACTTACTCAAAGCAAATGGTAAACAATTCAAGCTTATTGTCTAGTTATTCTGAATGTTAAATGTGGTATTTCATTTTAAACTGGAACACAATATCTATAGAAATACAACCATAATTCTGTCTATCATTGTTGTAACAAAAAGAAACTTTGTCATAAAACTTCCAGGTTATTTTTAGAAAGACAAATTACAGACTCTAAGCTGCCCAGCACACTCAAGTGTTTGCATGATGAAGAAGAATAGCACATTTTGCAAAGCACATGATACAGAACAAGCATTTAGTATGTACTCACTAGCTCTAATTCACCTCCTCTTTCAAGACCATAGTCTTCATCATGCTTGTGGATTAAAACCTTAACCTGGACCTCTGTACCCTTTGCTCTTTTGCTAACCATTTGTTATTTTCCATTTAGAGCACATGGGTATTGGATTGGAAACTTCTCTATATAGTGAAAAATCTGTCAACAAAAATCTTACCAAATTTTACAAAATGTTACCTCTATTCAAATATTCGAGTGAGAAAGGGGTGACAGGAAAGGGTTAGTTAGAAAGGAAGTGAAAGTATATAATAATATTTCAAGCCTACTGTCTCTATTCTAATTTCTTCCAAACAGTACATGTGTGTATTGAGAACCATGTGAAAATTCTGATTGAATTTATTTTTTCATTTGAAAAATGAGTCAATTGCCTAGATCTCATTCCTCTCTTCCTAAAATTTGCTATGTAGACGAAGATAACCTGAGTTTAACACTTTCAAGGTTTGTACCTCCCAAGCGGTAGGATTATAAGCATGTCCTTGTTCATGTTCCTACAGCAGTGCTGAGTATCAAATACCAGGGATTTCTGAATGCTAAGCAAACCCTGTACCAATGGGCCTCCATCCACAGCCTCCTGGGCTCACATGTTCATTGACTTGGCTATAGATTAAAATGCTGCCTGTGTATGAACAGGATTTTTTCTTCTAATGCCTTAGCTGGGGTTTTTCATTCTGTGCTTGACCCAGAAAAAGTCTAAGAGGATTTCTTTTAACCTGATCATTTGGAAGCCTTATAACATATGTGCTCTGTTAACTTTTCTTGGTCTCATATCTCCTTGCATTGCAGACTCCCAATGCGATATTTACAAAAGCAATGAAGGTAACAGTGTCTAGTTTGACAAACATACAAATAACCTTTCCTTCTTCACTGTAGAGTTATCTTAGCCACGTATGATATGCCTCACAACAGATATGCATTTTTACTCTTGAAGTAATGCTTTCCACATGACTTCATAATACTTTAAACTTCCAATAATTTTAATGTTTGTATATGTACATCACCAGAAATTCTATTACTATATTCTAAAAATACCATAAAAAGATTACAGGTACTCAGCATCATAAAGATGATTCTGTTAGTAAAGCTTACAGAATATAAATAGTGAAGAGCTGTGTTAAAGGAAGTTGTATGGTAGAAATTAAGTACAAGAACCAGTTGTAATTATGATATAATTTAAAACAGTTGATGAGGTAAGACATTTTCATATCTGAGAGTAGAAGCCAAAGCATTTATGAACTTCTCATTGTCTAAACTTGGAAGATCATTATGGCATTGAGAAATGAACAGAAGAGTTTAGGGATCATTATGTAGAAGACAGAATAGTTGAGGTTAATTGCATTGATAACATCAATCAGTAGACATCCCTTCCCATTTTGGAGGTTGGTCTGTTGCTATGTATTGTAATGCTAAATTCTGTACCCCAAGAGAAAGTCTAGGCCTGCCAGTGAATTCCCACATTTACAAGCTTTTGTTGTGTGAACCTTATTCTTTGATTTAAAACTACTTGTTAAATAAAATTGGTTACAGTCAATTACTGAATGGATTAGAGGTAGGTGGATTTTGAGTTACCTGTTTCTGGGTGGAGAAGAGAAAGGAGAGAGAAGCTGAAAAGAGAGGTAATGTGATGGATGACTGGATGCATGGTACCTGAGCACAAGTAATGAGCCATGTGGCAAAATGTAGGTTTAAAATAAACGGTTATTTTTAGTTATGATCTTGTCAGAGTACAGCCTAACTCTATGACCATGGTATCTGTAAATATAATTTGAGTGTGAGTCTTACTTCTGGGAGCATGGGGCTGGGAGGCAAAACCTGGATTTAACTTCAACACTTACTTTTTAATTTTTCACCCTATAACAAATACTACCTCTCAGTTATCCATAGTTTAGTATATCCCTAAATCAATTTCAGGACAATGCTTATTTCTTCACTTATGTTCAAATCACTCCTTGATAATAAACCTATTTGTATCAAATCTCTATGTGTGGACATATTTTATCTCCTTATTTTGTTTTAAAATATTATATTTAGGAACACCTCTAAGAAAACACAGCATGCTCAGCTTGGCATCTCGTAACTGTTCTTACTCAACTGTTTACTTTAAAGTTGTAGACTTTTAAGATACTGTGACTGATTTCTAACATTTTGAGGATGTAATCCTGTAATTATACTTGCTTTATTAGTATAGTACATATGTTTGTATACTGAATTATCAAAATTTTAAGATTAATGGTTTCACTTGTTTTTTACAGGAATCCCTTGGGTAAGAATGGCAGGTGCTTTTTTAAATTTCATTTTTGATACAATAATTAGCTCCAAAGAAAGAAAGCTTTACAGAGGAATTCATAACAAGTCTATGGGCTGTGCTGTGATTAGAATACATGTTTTCTTTGGTTCATTTAAATCCTTATCATAATATTGTTCTTTTGAAATATTTTCCTTGTTTTTTCTACTAACATCAAAGGTTTATGATTTTGCCTAATTTATGGAATGTTGATCACCTAGACCCAGAGACTTTCTAATTGTCACAGAAAGCATTTTGGATTTTTCATATACATTTTAGGTGCTTTGTCCAGAGAGTGATTGAATTTGTCTCCCTCTCTTGCTTCTCTACACATCTGGAGTTGCCAGAGAATTTGACAAACATTCATGTGGTGCATGTAGGAACCTAACATCTATAAGCACTACTTGCAAATGTAGCCTAATAACATTGAAAAATCATCATTAACAGAATCCTTCAGTTCTTTTTGAGTGGTTCATTCTGTACTTCCCAATTCCCATGCCCGTTTTTCTTATTTAAAATGTTTTAGAAATTTTACACGGGACTACTGAATTTCATCATCTCTATCCCTCGCTTTGTCTGTTACAACTCCTTCTGTGTCCTCCCACTCCTCAAACTCTCAAAAACTTCTGTGTGTGTGTTGTGTGTGTAACCTACATGTAACCTATTGACTTCATTTACTGTCCCTTGTACATATGTGTACATGTGTTGATAAATATTCATGTGTTTAGGGCTGACATGATTAGATGACATAAGGTATCTGAGAGCTTCTCTCTAGAGAATACTGTTTCTTTCTCTCTTGGCCACCATTGAGTGATAATTTTTCTTCATCTAGGGGTGTGGAATTGTGACATTTTCCCTATCTATATTTGGATTTAGACTTGTATGGTCACTATGCATGTCTTATTTATATAAACATATTATTGAGATTTAATTGGTATAACTTTTATGTTGTGTTTAGAATACACTATTTCCAGCTCTTTTTCTGGTTTTCTGGTCCACAAAATCTTTAATGCTCCTTTTCCAAGATGTTCTGTGTGCCTTAGATATAGGGATTTTGATGCAGATGGATTTTTTTTCTGTCATAGTAACTGAGTGCAAACCCTTTGTTGCAATAATCTTAAATATGTCATGGGAAATATTACATGTGAATATAGACTTTGAAAAATTTGTATAAGCAGTTTGAAAATTGTGGATTTTCAAGCTTGTGATTAACATATATCTTTTCCTTTTAATTTTATGTGTTTTCTTCTTAATTTTTATTGTGCCATGTTACTTGGTGCCATTCATTTAATTTCAAAAATCATATATGATATTCCAAAAAGAAAAAAATATATATTTTCTCATATAAATGAAATGTTATTAAATAATTGTGATCAATGTAAAAACAATATATACTTATTTCAGAAATATTTTTTAGTTTTCTTTTTTTTTAGTCTAAATATTAAAATCCATACTACTTGCCAATACTAATATTTTGTTGAACTTCTTTTCTTAAATGTTACAAATTTGGTTCCATCACTAGCTTCTATTACGACTACTATGGTGCTTCATTATGCATCTGGATCCTTATTCTTTTGTTTTCCAGAGCTGGGGATTGGACTCAGCCTTCTATCTGTCAGACAATTACTCTACCAGTGAGTTACATCTGATAGGTCATATCATGTATTTAATATGTATTAGTATATATTAAATATAATTGTGTAACAAATAAAATGTACTGTATTAATAATAAATATAATAAATTAATATATTAAATACAGGATACACACACATACACACACACACACACACACATATATATATGTATATATACACACACACTTATGACATGAAGGAAAAGGAAAATGGAAAATTTAACAAACTAAACTATGTATGTCATCATACATTCATCTCAGACAGAAACTTTGAACAAATAGGGTAATTTTATAATGGCAGTATTATCACTTAATAAAGTATACTCCCATAGCCAATGAATATTTAGATGAAAGGCCATTGACTGTAAGTGACTCGCACCTTGGTTTCCACTTTTGCATCATCCTTATTTCTTTATAAGGAGATCAAGGTGGACACCATTGCCTTCCTTTCCAGCTGCAGTTAACATTAGGCCTAAGCCACCATGTGGTCCTTGTTACTTTTCTTTCTTACTACCACTAGGGTCATCACATCTGGGGCTTTCTCCATCTCCTTTATTTTACATTGCTGAAGTTTTACCTTAATGGGTAGGCTTTATGAAACATTCATGATTTAGGTCTACTTTGTTTTTACTTACATGTTATTTGTTATTTCAGAATCTATGCAAGATCTGCTTGTTTCTTTGTAAACTTGACTCAAGCCAGTGAGAAACTGGCTCTATCAGGTTGGCCCATAGGCAAGTATTAGGACATTTTGTTGGTTAAAGATTGATGTAGAAGGGTCTAGCCCACTGTGGGTAGTGCTAATCCTGGCTGGTTGACTCTGGATTATATAGGAAAGCAAGCTGCCCAAGCTATGGGTGCCAAGCCAATAAACAGCACTCCTTCATGGTTCTGCTTCAGTTATTTGCCTACAGATTTGCTTGAGGGTCTACTCTAGCTTCTCACAATAATGGACTATGATATAGAGACTGAATAAACCTTTTCCTTCTTAAGTTGCTTTGGTTCATGGTGTTCTTATCACAGAAATAAAAATTAGCTAAGAAACATTACTCCAATAGTATCATTCAAGCTAGAGGAAAGCAATGCAGAGAGTTCAGTAGAAATGAAAAAAATCTGGAGGACTGGGTATTAGGAATGGAAATTAAAAGGTACTTCATGCTATGTGGAGGAAATTTAATTAGCAACATGGCTGCTCTGGCAGAGATTAAATCCAAAGAACTTTTGCTGGAATGACACACTAGTTCTTCTAGCTGGAAAATAGACACACCTTTAGTACATTAGTAAAATTAGTTTATAGAAGGAAGCAGCCATGTTTGAAAGTGATATATAACTGAGAGATAGTCAAAATGATGAATCAGAGAAAGATATGACAGAATGAGTCAGAGATAGGATTCATCCAACTCTGAGATCAGCACAAAAAAAGGGAAGATATTGAAGAGCAGCGCAAGGAAAGAGATTCAGTCAGTTGCAGTCAGTACTGTGAGGGCAGTGTGGGGTTGAGTTCACTCATGAGTTCATGCGGCAAAAGGCAGAGGTAAAGAATAACAAGGAACCAGAAGATTAGACCAAATTGTCTAGAGTTAGTTGATGCCAAGCAGAGCAATTCAGTGAGATGCTGAGAAAAGCCAGTTTGAATTAGTCATGTTTGAGAGGAGTTTGACCCAGAAGAGCTGAGTTGAACTAACCAACCATAATTCAGGAAGAACTAGAGCAGGTGACCTTATTCAGCAGTAAGACTTCAAGATGGCAATTACATCATACAAATGATAGTTATTTTAACAATGCTGCCTTTTTATGTCTTGTGTCTAGTGAGATTATGTTTTCTTTCTGTAGAGGAGCTAAGGTGGGAGGAGTAAGGAGAGAAAGAGGAAAAGGAAGAGGAGGAGCTAGGGAGAGCAGAGATGTAGGAGGATGAAGAGCCACGCAGATACAGAGAACAGTCCTGGGTAACAACTTATATTTAGGTTAGCTAATTGGGAAACAACTCTAATTGTATGGGTATACTGGTTATTGAGCATTACCAAACATATAAAGCCTTTGATTAATATTTAAGCATTAGAGTCTCATTTTCCTACCAGGCCTGCATGGATAGCAGGATTGTCTGGGCAATGTCCTGCCTTGTGGAGACAGCATGGAAGATTGGTAGAGCCATCTCCCACGCTGATGTCTCTTGAGTGGAAGGGCTGGTGTTTCTGGCTGGCCATTTCTAGCTGCAGTGCCTCTGGGCGCTGAACACAGCGGCTGAGCTGCGGAGAGCCTCCGCAGCTTAGATAGTGGGCTTGACTAGTGGCCATTTTAAATAATTACCTCAATACTTTCTCATTTATTTTTAAGATGGAGACTATTTTTCTCCATTAATTAATTTATTTATTAATTTTACATCCCAATTGTTGGAGCCCTTTCTGGTCCCCCTCAAAGAATCCTTCAGTCTACCTTGCTTCCCTCCACTTCTGAAAGGGTAGGGTACCGCTTAGTATCCTCCTGACCCTTGTATGTCAAGTCTTTACAGGGTTAGGTATGTCCTCTACCACTGAAGGCAGCCCAGTAGTGTAATGGGTTCTATAGACAGGCAAGAGCTTTAGGAACAGTCCTTGATACAAGCTGTGTTTTTTTTTTGGGGGGGGTGCAGTTGTCCTCCCTATGTTAGAGTTTTCTTTTCAGTATACTCTGTTGGGCTAGATTAGTTTTTAAAAAATAATTAGATTTTTGTCATGGAACGTCTTGGATTTTTCATCTACAGCCATTGAAAGTTTTTCTGAGTACAGTAGTCTGGGCTGATACCTGTGGTTTCCTAGGGTCTGTCCACGACCTTTGTTGTTGAGAAGTCAGTTGTAATTTTAATCTGTCTGTTTTTATTTAATATTTGGCCTTTTCCCCTTAAAGTTTTAATATTATTTGTTTGTTCTGTATAGTTAGTGTTTTTTATTATTATGTGGCAGGAGAATTTCCTTTTTGGTCATATCTATTTAGTATTCTGTAGGTTTTTTTGTATGTTTATAGTCTCTCTTTAGGTTAGTAAAGTTTTCTTCTGTGATTTTTGTTGAAGATATTTTCTGGACCTTTGAACAAGGAATCTTCTACTTCTTCTATTTCTATTAATCTTAGGTTTGGCCTTTTCATATTGTCCCAAATTTCCTGGATGTATAGTGTTTAAAATCTTTCAGACTTGGCATTTTCTGCTATGTATTAATTTCTTCCATAGTATCTTCTATAAAACTGCAAAGCAGAGCTGTAGGCTGGGTTGTGGAGTGCAGATATGATGTTGTAGGTAGAGGTATGGACCAGAAAAAGGATGGAGCTCAGAAAGGACAGGACAGATTCTAATACTGCTGGGCTTGCTGGGGACCCACCAGGCAGGGATGTCTCACCTGATTTTCCCAAGTAGAAGCAGGCTTCCAAGGAGGTAGGCAGAGATGTGGGCTGAGACATGGGTTGCCAATCTGCTATTGCAGATAGAGATCAATATTATATTTTCTAAAATTAATTTTATTCACAGCACAGATAACTATATAAATGTATTTTATTGCTTATTTAATCATTATATTACTATCAGATGTTTGGACTTTTCCAATGTCTCATTTTAAAATATAGTGCAAAAATGTCACTGAAAATGAATCATAATCTTTCCTTAAAATTTTAACATAAATAAAGCAAAATAAATGATAGGTCAAGTATGTTATACAAGAACATATGATTCTCTGTATCCTTATAAACATTTCAGCTTCCTCAATTATTGCCTTAGAACTAGCCACATGAAATTCATGATAATAAAATATATTTGACCTTTAATATTTTTAGTTTTATTTAACTCATTCTTACATATATCATTGAGTACAAAATAATATTCTATATCATCTTTTGTCCACATTGGTCAAGGTGGTTTAGACTTTTAAAGCTCATTTACTTACACAATCTTTTAAGATGAATATTCATGCCAAAGTAGATAAATATTTGAAATCTAATTCATTATTCACATTTGTAAATGTAATTTCTAGAGTACTTTTGGTACATTTAGATATCATTAAAAGCTAGGTATTTGTGTGGTAAAAATCCTTATTGAAGTAACTGAATATCTAGTTATTTTTAATTGATAAATTTATTGACATATTTCTTGGGTACACTGTGGTGTTATATAAGTATTTAGATAAAATGATTAAATCTTAATATTGAAGTTGAAACATGTTTACAGTTAGCTGTAGTTAAGAATATGAAGACTTTAAATGTTCCTCTTTACTATTACTCTTAATTGTACTAAATAATGAATTTCTTTAGTAGCATCTATATTCCCATATGAAAACACTTGGATATTGTTTATCAACTTCATTTCTTTCTTCTTCCTCCCTTCATCCTGCCCTCTTTCCTTCATCCTAACTCACTTCAAATTAACTATCTTCCTCAACAGCCTTAGCCTCTTGAAGCAGGGATTCTAGGCATGTACAACTACTTCTGCCCTATACTACTTTTTATTCATTCCCTTTCCCCCTTTTCCTCCTATTAGAAGCCTTTTAGGCTAGGCTAAAGCTAGCAGATGACCTTCCTGGAGGTGGTACACCATTTTTGCATGGTCTACAATGAATGAGCTCAGTGGCAGGTTCCAAAGAGACTTCATCTCAGGATAGCTTCTAAACAGCTGATATGCCTTTTCTGTCATTGTTAAATTAATATAATAATAACTTGACATTAGCCCACCCAATTGATCAGATTTCTTGAAGATCAACATAAAGATAAACTTTCATGAATTAAAGCTGCTTAGATGAACTACTAAGTCTAGAGAATTTCTGCTTTGATTCAAACAACTTTAGAAAAAAATTAAGAGATGGTGTTAGTTGCTTTGTTAGAAAGATGTAACAAAGTTAAGATCAAGAATAGAATGTGCCCACTCCTCATAATGACAAGTAAAGGCTGAACAATAAGAAATACAATGAGTTTAAATAATTAGATTTAAAAGAGAAATAGACACGTTTGTGTTCAAGGAAACATATTTAGGACCAAGAATAATGCCCCAGGTGACCACTATGAAAAACTTTGTAAAAAAAAAAAAAAAAAAGGTGAGGCTTTGTAAAAACTGTTGCTTTGAATTTATAACAACCATATAAAATGAAACATTGCTTTGACCTTAATATCAACATCTTTGTATAACTCCTGTTTTATGTAACATTTTATCTCTGAGGTAATTCTATAAAGAACTTTTTGTGTAAGAAGGTATAAAAAGTCCACAGAAAATAAATAAAGTAGTTGGTTGAATGGTTTTGCTTGGGGAGCTCTGCTCCATCCAGCATCCGTCCATCCATCCATCCATCTATCCATCCATCCATTCAAACATATATGTATGTTTATCTGTATGTACTTGTGTAGGTATATGTGTATGTATGTAAACATGCATAAATGCTTGTGGAGTATATGAGACAAGTGGTTGGGCCCAACAAAAAATGTGAGTGTGCTAATGTGTAAATGAGACTGTGAATGAAAATCTAAATGTTTGTATGAATGTATATGTGTCTGTACATATTTGCCTGTACAAAGCATCTTAATTCTTTTCCTTTCCTTCCTTTCTGGTACTGGTCAGAGAAAAGAGTGATAGCAATACTTTTTTACTTAATTTCCCACTACTAAGCAACAGGTGGTAATTGCCCAAATTAAAAGTTTTAACCATAAAAAAAGCAAGAAAGGAACACTCCTCCATTGTGGGTGGGACTGCAAGATGGTGCAACCACTTTGGAAATCAGTGTGGCGGTCCCTCAGAAAATTGGACATAGCATTACCTGAGGATCCAGCTATACCACTCCTAGGCATATACCCAGAAGATGCTCGAACATATAACAAGGACATATGCTCAACTATGTTCATAGCAGCCTTATTTATAATAGCCAGGAGCTGGAAAGAACCCACATGTCCTTCAACTGAGGAATGGATTCAAAAAATGTGGTATATTTACACAATGGAGTATTACTCAGCTATTAAAAACAATGAATTCGAGAATTTCCTAGGCAAATGGATGGAACTAGAAATTATCATCCTGAGTGAAGTAAGCCAATCACAAAAGAACACACATGGTATTCACTCACTGATTATTGGATATTAGCCCAAGAAATATCCTTGAAATGCCCAAGATGCAACTCACAGGCCACATGAAGCTAATAAAGAAGGAAGACCAAGTGGGGGTGATTTGATCCTTCTTAGAAGGAGCAACAAAATACTCAAGGGGGCAAATATGGAGACAAAGTGAGGGACAGAAACTGAAGGAGGGGCCATCTGAAGATCATTCCACCTAAGTATCCATCCCATGTGCAGTCACCAAAGGTAGATGCTGATGTGGAAGTCAGGAAGTGCATGCTGATAAGAGCCTGATATGGATGTCTCCTCAGAGGTCTTCAAGAGTATGACATATTCAGAGGCAGATGCTCACAACTAGCCATTGAACTGATAATGGGGTTCTCAATGGAGGAGTTAGAGTGAAGACTGAAGGAGCTGAAAGGGTTTGTGGCCCCATGAGGAGAGCAACAATACTAACCAATCACAGCTCCCAGGGTCTAAACCAGCAGCCTGGGAGCACTTAGGGAGGGATCCAGGGCTTTAGCTGAATATGTAAGAGTGGAGGGCCCTGCTGGGCATAGGTGGAAGAAGAAATCCTTGACCTCATGAAGGCTGGATGCCCCAGGGGGTGGGAATTTTGAGGGTGGGGAGGTGGGAGTTGGGGTTGGTAGGGGTTACATCCACAGAGAAGAAGGAGGAGGGGTGAGGGGATAGGGAGTTCCTGGGTGGGTGGGGGATGGGGTAAGGGGACAACATATGAAATGTAAATAAAACATCCAATAAGATAAAATAAAATAAAATAAATCCCCCCCACAAAAAAAGCAAGAAAGTTTTTAAAGAATTTTTTACAAGCTATCAACAAGCATTCAGTATATTTAAAGAGTAAGAAGACCAAAGACCATCAGTTTTTAATAGTACCTCTACATCCAATGCTTTGTCCTGCTTCAAACCATTCCAGGCAAGGCTGGGTCCCTCCCGCATCTCTAATATTCATCTTGTATTTAAATCCTTTTTGCTGTTTTCCTAAATAAATAAAATACTTGTCTAGGTATGACTTGTGTCACTTAGCATGGTGTTCTTCACTTCCATCATTTTCCAAATGACATAATTACATTTTCATTGTAGCAAACTAAAATCTCATTGTGTGTGCATCTATATATGTATATATACAAAACTGTCTTTAAGCATTCATAATATGTCTCTACTAGCAACACTAAAACATTAGAATGTTGGTATCATTATCATATGTAGAGGGTTTCTAACTTTCAACAGATACTGTTGCACAACTCCACTTAAATTCATCTCTAAAGAGTGCTGTTTCTAGATAACAAGAAAATCCATTGTCTTGATCCTACTACAGCTGGGGGCTGTGTTGATGCTTGTGCTCTGTGTTATCACTAAAGTCCATTCTGATGTCTGTGATCTGTGATGCTGCCTGAAGCCATGTTGATTTTCATGGGCAGCACTCTAATTTGTCATTTTAAGAATGTTCCCTAGTGCTTCAGTTTGAAAAAACAGTACTACTAAATGTAGTACCGACTATATACAGTGTTGTAAGCATGGTGACCCTTATCTGCTATTCTAGCCCTCAGGATACTATGAGAAACCAGAACATAGCATGGCCTACATTATTAATTCTTTACCAGCGTGGGCTAAAGAGATACCTTTCAAGAATAGTAAAATTATTAATAATGAAGATGATAGGTGAACATATAGATTGTGAAAATGGAATAGAAATAAATGCTCTATACCTGCATTTAGCAAGCTTTATATATAAAGGACAAACAAATAATAGTTGATGACTTTAGGTTATAGTGTTGGGATGACTCAGATTTGTCTTGTAGCATAAAAGCAGCTGTTAAAATGCATAAACTAATGAGTGCATCTACATCTACATGTCTGAAAATCTTCAACTGTAACCATTTAAAAGTGATTTCCCAGTCATTTCCCCTTGTCATAGCCCTCTCTGATTCTTATTTGTTTGTTTTGTTTTCTGTTAAAAGACGATTCTAGTCATGGTGAAACACACACACACACACACACAAACACACACACACACAAAAAAAAAACAAAATAAAAGAAGACAAAAATAAAACAAAGCAAAACAAACAAAAAAAACAAAACCAAAACCAAAACCAATCAACCAAACAAACAAACAAAAAACTTCAGCCAGATTTGGTCCACAGGCAGTAGTTTCTTATGCTTATTCTACAGAATGAATCCGAATGGAACATTCAGTGATAAAAATGAAATTCTATAAAGTAAAGCCTATGCTGCATGTTTAGTATGCTATTTAACTCTAGGGAACAATCTCCACCTTTCAGTTTTAAACATTAAATATCAAGAGTCTGGAAAAATTGCACTGAAAAGAAGTCAAGAAGAGAAAAAGACTGATCATATGTGAGTGATTTGTGTTAAATAAGATATGACAAGAACACAACCACATCCTTTATCAGTTGAAACACAAGTCAATACATGTTTCGGAACAGCTAAAAGAGTCTACCTATGTCAGCCACATTATTGATTAAGTTAATTACTTACTTTATTCATATAAATCTCCACAGAATTAAACTGGAGACTCTAGGTCATGGGCTCACTATCTTGGCTTCTCCATTTCATTTCATGAATATTGAAAATTAATTACTCCACTCACTTTTGTGTCTAAATAACAATAGCTAGAACTTCATTCTGTCTTTAATTGAAGTACAGAATAGTTGCAATGTATTGATTCATCAAATGGTTATTGTGTATTTAATGTTGGTATGCTCGTCTAAGTAGTAGAATTAGTATTATAAACACTGATAGAGATTTTTTTTTACTTTGTGTGAGGACATTATTGAAAGTCGAAATAGTGAACTTGTTAAAAGAAATAAAAGAATTCGGGTATCTTCTTATTGGATAGTCTTCTATGATGGATTTATTTCCAGCGAAATCTCACATGTGGAACAATCATTTTGTAGTACTTACATGGCATTGAAGGACTAATTACTTATATGTAAAAGTACAAATTATTCTATTTACTGTAGGAATAAGTGGCCTACTGGGCTTAATGGGAAAAGACATTCTACCGAGATCCTTCTGGACAAATAAATGCTGTACTGCAGAGGCTTAGAGTACTTCCCATAAAAATGCATTAAAATTTCAGTGCCTGCCTGGGACATGTTTGAATCTGCCCTGCAATATTTCAGAAGGTCATAAAAGGAAACCATCTGAAATATGATAGCGAAGGCAACATATAAGCAAAAATGTGCTTGGGGCATTGGGCACTGAAAGAAAAGGTGAGTAAAGAAGAGAATCAAATAGAAAAAAACACGGCTTTTTCCAGGAGGAAATGATGATGTCACATATACATGTGAATCCATATTTTATTTTAAGATAGTTTTCAAGATGGACAGGAAATTGCCAGCATCCAAATTCTACATAATGCCCCAGGTAAAATCAGCCATTCAATCAAGTTCATCTTTGTTTACTTCATCTTGTACAAAAAAGTATTTAAAGAATACTGGCAGGAGATATATGAGAAATATGTCCATCAACTTTTACACTGACATACACTTGCTTGCGCAGACATCTTCAGTAAATTTTTAAAAACTTGTTAAATTTGTTCTTGGGTTGCTGTATGTATACAATGTATTCTGAATACTACTGGCTCTTATCTCCCTCGTGTCTTTGAGTGAACATTGGTAGGGCCCTCTTGTTCAAGTCCTGTACAAGCAACTGTAGCCAACTACTACATGCTAACCCACTACACAAAGAAAGGTATGGACTTTCTGCATTAAAAGTTAGCCAGTTAGCTCTAACTTTGATTTGGTAAAGGCACATTTGTAAGTGACTTAGAAAATTGTAGAGAATATTAAGTGAGAAGAAAAACTTTATACCTGCCAAGTATTAGCCCTACCTGTTTATTCCTCTAACCATTAACACATACCTCAGGTAAAGAAAAGGAAGCACTTGAAATATTCCTCCCTGCAAAATGATCTGGGGATACAGGACAAAGGCAGTCACACAAGCCAAGGACAGAGAATGGTAGCTATCCTCAGAGTACACACCTAATGCTGTCAATGAGAATTTCTGTCTTTCAGATGCAGAACTGCAAGATAAAAACCAGCAAATAAATATATCTTTATGTTTTTAACTCTTCTTTAAGCATGTGTTGTGATACCTTCTCAGAAAAATTCCAGAAAACTAATACAATATGGTGAAATAAAAGCAAGAAGAAAAATGTAAAAGTTAAGTTTATAATCTGGCAGTAGGCTTTCTTTCCTGGTGTATGGACAGTCATCAGAGAAGAATCATCAGCGTCTAGGGTGAAGGAACTGACCCTTTGTCATGAAAAGGGAAACCCTGCTCAAATACTCCATGTGCATATAGCCTTCCGATGTCTGAGACCGCCTCACATCTCCACCTGAATTTCCTTATCTTGTGTAAGTGGTGGCATTACTTGTCTCTTACTTTTGTCTTTACATTTAATGATAAGAATAGAAAATGATAAATTAGTAGCATTTGATAGTAAGTTAGAAACAAAGTAAACGCTTCTCAAAAACAAGATGTTTTGCAAAATCATGTTTAGCAAAGGCTGCTTACTCCAGTGCAGCTAGGACACAGCAGTCTTTGGAAGGACAAGTCCCTTTTATTTTTGATTAGCTTGGTAGCGTTCCTGATTTGGAAAGAGATTTTCCTTACCGACAATAAAACTTGATTAGTAGTGTGCTTGATGTGTGAGAGAGTTTCGGGATTTTTTTTTCCTTGAGAAAGGGACTCTAATTTAATGTTGTTTTCCGCTTCCTTTGTTCATTTATTTTTTGAAGTTCAAAACTAATTTCTTCCTCAACAGGCAATCTTCAATTCGTAACACTGCCATTGACCTCTGTCTTCTGTTTTGTGTTAAGTTGTTTGTGCACCGGTTTTTTCTTCCTTCTTTTTTTCTTTCTATTTTTTTTAAGTTCACAAGTCTCATTTTCTCCCCAGAGGGTGTTCCCAATTGCTTCAAAGACTTCAGCTTATCTGTGGTTTGAGGTTTTCTTCAAGAGCTCACACATTTTGCCTGGAAGGTCTCCCATGGTCAGCTCACTGAGGAGGAGGGAGGCTGCATATGGTTGTTTAGGACCCTCTGTTGTTAATTAGGGAGGTGGCCACGGAGCACATCTCACCGGCTTTCACTTCACGTAGTTTACCCCACATCTAAATTGGAAGCAGCAGGTGTTTGATCTCCAAATAAATATTTTTTTCCTCTTTCTGATCTCCACCCTTTCATCTTAGAGATGATAGCATTCAAAAACCAATTTATTTTTAAAAGCAGATTCTACAGTGCTATTGGCTAGAAGAAGTTGATTGAATGAGATCACAGAAGCCTAAATCCTCATTAATAAGTGGCTTAGTTTTTCATGTACGTAGTCTTAAGAGCATTTTTGGCTAAGTTCTATATAGCTCAGATTCCAGTAATAGACATTCTTTTGTATGGATGATTATTAGAAACTACACTTGTACAAATGAGCTGAAAACAATTCCACCATTAGAGGCCAAGCAGGAAGTCTCATACTCAGCAGGCACACGAGGTGAAATTTCCTTTATGGTGAAGCACGACCTGCTCAGCCCTTCCAGGCCATTATGATTATCGGGAATGGTCTAACCTTGTGCATCGCTTGTCATTGTTATAATTTGTGTAAGTCACACGATGTCCTCATCCGTCAGACTCTAATTTCTACAGAAATGTATAATACCTCTGCTAATCTCTAAAGACTTCTAAGGAGCCTATGGGGGTCATTCTCTGTATTCCTCTCTCTGGAGGTCTCTCTGTATTTTCACTCTCATTTGCTGCACTTGTAAATTTGGATCTTCAGGATACTTTTATAAAAGTGTAATTCTATAGTACCTGGACTTTTGGGTTTGCCTTCTTGTGGTTTATGTGTCTGAGCTTTTTTCACATTATATCATTAGGAATTCCTTTCCATGGCTCAATTTAGAAAAATACATTTGTTTTCTTGTTTCCAGAATATATCTTTCACCTGAAGAGTACTTTTGCCACTTTGCCCTGAAGTAGTAGACTTCCTCTCTGCTTGTCTATTTTCGCCTTTGGATTTGGAGGTTGAAGATTTCTCTGCATGATTCTCATGCCATGAAATATTATTTCAATTCTCTTGTTATTTTAACAGCTACTGAACTATCATTAAAGGTTTAATTCTTTGTTTTAATTCTTCTTCTTCCTTACTTTGAGAAGACTTGAACTTAAGACTTAGAGTTAATCACTTTTAACACTAATTGAGTCATCATTAGGGTATCAAAATTTGCCTAGATTTTCCTTCTAACACCCTATGGTTTCACTCCTTTGCCTTTTCTGAATTTATGGTCCAGTCTTTAATCATTGCGTTTCATGTCACATCCTAAACTTTGTGGTTCACAATAAGCGTACCCCTTCTAATTTCCTCTTGTTAATCATATTGTATCAGAACACCGTATCATATACTTATTTCATTTTGCTTAGATCAAACCCCAAAATTCTGTGACCCCAAAAACCCAAACTTCATTGACTTACTAGTCTTCCATATTTTTTTCCTTCCTATTTGTTCAGTGTTAATTCCAAATATGTACTACAATCATCTCTTTGCTTTTAATTTGACTTATAAATTTCAGGATATTTTATATAAATGTGATTCTGTAGTAGCTGGGTTTGGGTTTGCTTTCTTGTGGTTTATGTGTCTGAACTTTTGTCACATATCATTATATCCTTTCTGTGGCTCAATTTACATTCTACTAAACAAATTCATCACATTCCCCTGATTAATGGCATCTCAGCCTTTTCATTTGTTAATGTTATTGGCCATATTTCAAAATATACTCAAAGGTGCCAACTTCTGTCCACATTCAATGAATAGTCATTCCCCTGTATTTTCTTTTATAAAAACTTTCTTTTGTCTTCCTTGGTTGCTTCAAGTATTTATGTGATACAATATTTAGGGTAATACTATTTTTAGATAGCTAAATTTGAAGGAACAATATTATTAAAGAATATAATTTGTTCATTTTTTTTTGTTCTACTCATTGCCAATTCTGGTATTACAATTCCATCCACAATGCTATACTTTGTGCCATTGTTTTGTTTTATTAAGGTCTTTAGGCTGTAATAGTTTGTGAGGAGCATGACACTTCAGGATGTACTGATGAGAAACATTGCAAGGTGTACCTTCCAGGATATGTCTGATGTTCTTTTTATGACTAGTGTTGAGAATTTGGTGGAAGTAGTTAGCAGAAGGTAAGTGCATATTTACTTTGACTTCAGAAACATATGCTAGCAACATTATCCATAACAATGGCACTGGGAGTCTTGCTAAAGTAGAAGTTTTCATGTTTCTCTACCATGATTGCAAAGGTTTTCCTCCTTTTCAAACTGGTTTGGGAAGAAAGTCATTTCACAGCTAAATGTTGAGGAATAATTTCACAGCACAATATTTTCATTACTTATATAAATATAACAGTTTTATTATGGCATATATATGTTCATATATATTTATTTTGTACATTGAATTATCATCAATACCATTTATTCACTTTACTGATACTTAGATTATTATAGTTTTGGTCAATGAAAGACTTTTCAGTGAATATCTCTGTCCCATGATCTGTTCATTTCCTTAAGTGGATGGATATGTATATACATCCATGTGTACACGCATATATTTGTGAATGTGTGTAGCCATGTATGTATGTATGTATGTATGTATGTATGTGTTTTTGTTTCTGTGACCCTATTATAATCCTACCTGCACTCTCCCTCTCTTTTTGATTCTTCCCTCTTCCTGTTATCAATATTTTTGTTTCCTGCTTTATGGAAATATATACTCACCTATAACTTTCCTATTTTCCAAGGATTTCTGGATCCCTTTATTAGTTAGTTGTAAATACTAAAAACCAAACTCCAAGTGTAAGATTCTTTTAATTTTTAAGTTTTAATTATTTATGTATGTTATATGCCTACATGTGAGTATATGCATTTCAGCACAGGTGCTTGTAGAAAGTAGAGGCCTTGGATCCCTGAGGAGCAAGAGTTATAGGCAGTTGTAAGCCTGTTTTAGTTGGTGGAAGCCAAATTTCATTCCCTGCAAGGTGAAGAGGAATGTTCATAATTGCTGAATCATCTCTTCTGTTGTCCAGATTGTGTGTGTGTGTGTGTGTGTGTGTGTGTGCGTGCATGCATGTGCCTGAGCACATGTAGAGATAGGAAGAGGGTACCATGCCTCTTAGAGCTGGAAGTACAGGTGGTGGGGAGCCATGTAAGTTCTGAGAACCAAATTTTGGTACTCAAGAGGAACAGTGTATCTACATCACACAAGTGGGATCCATCTGTGTCTTCTTGTGATTTTATACTTCATTTGTTTTACCTTTTAATTCTATTTCATGTATATGAATGTTTTGATAACATCTATGTGTGTGTATCATATGTATATCATACCATGTAAGAGAGCTTCATATCCCCAGTTACTGGAGTTATACATGGTTATGGGCCACCAAGTGGGTCTTAAGAATCAATCCCAGGTACTCTGGAAGAGCAGACAGTGTTCTTAATATGTTGGTGTAGTGTCATTGATGTTGTTGGTCATGATTTTGTTGTTTGTTTGTTTGTTTTGTCTTTTTGGGGGGGAGGTTCTAATAACTGATTCAAATTTTTAAATGCATATAAAGTCATTTGAGTGATATATTTGTGGAGCAATTTTCAGTTCTTTGTGTCTTGTTATATGAATTTATTAAAATTGTAAAACAGAATGTTTTTTATTTCATTGTTCCATTTTCTTGTCACATTCTGGGAATATCAATGATGATGACCTCTTTGTAGATCAGCTGGGGGAGGTAGGGTTTGGAGTGACTCATTTCTCTTCCCTTTCTCATTTATAGCTTTCAAATCCAACTGTCTAATGTTTTGGGAATGCAAAACCACTGACAGATGAGGAAATGCCTGAAGCATGCTAGGCTCAGGTCTTGTCCCTCCTAGAACAAGAGCTTCTACAATTATTTAGTTCATCATATCACAGTTCCCCAGGAGACAAAAAGGTGTTTTTTGTTGTTTGTTTGTTTGTTTGTTTTAAGTTGAACTATAATTGGAGCATATGCAGAGAAGGCTTTCCTGGACAACTTTGCTGACCCATAGAGAATTTGTTCATGAAATCCTAGTGTCTGTTGTTCTTCGCTCAATACATATGCATAATATTTCTGCTTCATGGGATTTGATGTCTATGTGTTCTGTTTCCCCAGCTACTAAAAGCATTAAAAATTGTCTCAACTCAAGGCCTGGTCAGTGAGGGTTAGGGTTTGCCTTTGGCATTGTAACCCAGACCCTTAGTAGACCCACTCTACATTCCTTTGTGTGTGTGTGTGTGTGTGTGTGTGTCTGTGTGTATGAGCATCTGTCTGTCTTTCTGTCTGTTGTCTGTCTCTTTTGTTTCCAACTTTTTCTCTTTCTTCTTGATCAACACACATATACCTCAAAGACAAAATTAGCAGGCATTCATTTTATTGATTTTCTCTAACATTTTAACATTTGAAATTTTATTAATTTTTCTTAATTTTTATTATCTTTCATTTTACAGCTACTAGGCTCTAATCTCATAACTGTAAGTGAAACGTAAGAGTGTTAACATTTAAAACCTATCTTTTTCTTTTTCTATTATGTACATTGTTGCGGGGAGCATATGCCATAAATGAGTATGTGTTGAGGTGTCTGCATGTGTGTCCACCTGTATGGAGGCTAAACAGAGGATAACCTCCTCAGATGTTTTCAAGATTTTCCTCCTCCCTCCACTCTTTCTTTCCTTTTATTTATGTTTTGTTTTGTTTAGGTTTGTTGGTTTTTTTTTTTTTTGATAGAGTTTCTCAGTGGCCTGGAACTTCCTAAGTAGTCTAGGCTGATGGCTGCTCCTCCCACTGATGTCCAACAAGGCCATTCTCTGCCACATATGTGGCTGGAGCCATGGGTCCCTCCATTTTTGCTCTTTGGTTGGTGGTCTAGTCCCCTGGAGCTCTGGGGGACTAGCCGATTGACATTGTTGCCCCCACTACCACAGGCTGCAGCTCCTTCAGTCCCTTCTCCAACTCTTCCATCAGGGACCCAGCTCTCTATCTTTATTCAGGTTGCATATCTTCTCTGGGAGCTTCACTGAATAGCTTCCTGCACTCTCACTGGCTTAAGTGAACTAGGAGGGCTCATTGGGCAGACCTGGCAACATCCTTCACCTTGTTGAAGGCTTTGGTAAAGTAAGGTGCTAGTGAACAGGTGTTTATTATAAACCAGTGACAAATGATATTTTGGGATATAGTGGAAATACAAGTAATTCCTTCACATATGAAAATACAGAAACTACATTAAAATTCAAAACTTCTGGATCTTTCTTCCGAATCTATTAGAAAGTTTGAAAAATAAGAATTCTTATCTAGATTTTACAAAAGTACAAACACATACATACTACTCTTGCAGCTAGTTTGAATTTCCTGGTACCCACTTCCCACTCAGATAGGTTGTAACTAGCCTGTAATTGGAGCTCTAGCAGGTATATGACAGCTTTGATCTTTGTAGGAACCTGCATACACCACACACACACACACACACACACACGAATACATACATACATACATAATTACATACATGTGATTTAAAATAATAAAATACCTCAGAGCAAACAAATAACCTCCTCCCTTCAACCCCCCCACGAGTTATTCGTGGAAAGATATTTGTGAAGGAAGCTACTTCCTTAGCACTGGCCTTTTATTGTCACTTTCCAGAGTTATGCTGACTTTCTGAAGGGTTCTTGGCTAGTATGGTCTTTAAGTACTGTGGATATTTAATTTTGTAGTTGGCATAAAATTTTTATTCCACTGCTTCAGTTATTGACTGACTTACATGAAATCAGAGAAAATGGTTTCCAGTCTTTATTATTCAGCAATGTGGTGCTTGGCCAAAGCCATGTTTCTTTTGTAAGGGAAGTGATTTTAGTTGTTCTCAAATTGGCTGCACTGTCCTGGGCTGTGTTCCTGGGGCCATTGTTGCATACTATACTACATGTAGCATACATGTAACACACTATTTGGCCTTGTGTGGAGAGATTTTTCAGTAATGAAGACTCCTTGGAAGATGGTTTAAACCAGTGAGAGGTAGGGCTTCATGGGAGATCTTTGGGTCTCTGTTAATGTGCTCTTGTAAAAAATTGATCATGTTCTCATGAGGCCTGATTGGTTGTGTTGAACGAGTTGTTATAAATGTAGCAAACTTGTGCCCCTCCATTCTTCTGTGCTTCTGGTGTAAAATGTGCTCATAGGCTCTTATATGAATTCATGCCAGAGCATGAGATTTCCTCACTGCTCTTACCTAAAGCTAGCTTAATTGGCTATCCTGTTTGATTTAGACATCCAAAACTAGGCTAACTAAACTTCTTTCTTCATTAAAACCTGCTTCAGGTATCTGATTAATACAATTATGTTTACGTTTCCTCCTCTCTCTTAGGATCCTTTGTATGATATTTTGTTCTGGATGATAACTGAAATCCTCTAGAGAATGAAGTGCGATGTAAACTCATAGTTTAAAAAATAGAGAAATGCCTCTTTTCAAATATTTAAATCATTACTGTATCATTGTAGTTTTCTGAGAATATAGATCATATAAAGGAATCAGCCAACATTTCTCAGAGTTTAAGTTTCTGAAGAGAAGCACTTTCAACCAGTGATGTTACAGTTAGATTGACACTTACTTGTGCAACATTATCTTGGAACAATAAATGTGTATTATAGAATGTGAGTTGTCTGTATTCGTAATTCTAACACTGGCTTGGGTTTGGTAAGTTGCCATATCTCTCTGTACATGTGTTGCTTGGAGTCTGAGGTGATATAATGAAATATCTTGTCTCTTTCCCTCTTAAGGAGTGCACTTCTACACATAGAGGACTGGAGATTCTTAAAACAAACCCATTTTCATCTAATAGAATAGCAGGAGATCTTATCAGTACATCATTGTCCTTTCTCATTCAGGCCTATTAAGAGAGACAGATACACACATTCTGAGACTGCATCGAGAACTTAAGGTGATTATCATTTGGTCAGTGAGTGTGTTGTAGATATCACCTTCTGCAATCATGTTGTTGAGGAGAGCTGCTTAAACAAAAGCAGTGACAGAAGAGACTCTATTGTTTGAGATGCCCTTAGACTGCTTAGAGCTGATCATCCTCTGGAAGACCAGCAGGCACTCTCAACCATAGATACATCTCTCTTGCCCCAGCAATTTCTAGAATCTATTAAAATGCAGTTACAGTCAGTGGTGATTTCTTCTCTTGTGGAATTTAGTTACAGAAGAAATACTGATGGTTTATTTTTGTTGGTATACACTTTTCTTTTTAATTTCAGTTTTATAGCTCCTTAAATATTTATTGGTATCACAGGTAAAGCAGCCAATTATCTCTGTGGGAGATTTTTGATGTGCAATATAGTGTGTCTAGTACAAGGGAGAGCTTTGAATATCATAAACGGTCAATAATTGCAGTTTGAATGGGTGATCAAATGGTTGAAAGAAAAATAATAATGTGTTAAAATTGAAAATTAGATTATTAGTTTTATTGGCAGTTTGATATAATTATTGTTTAAATATAACTCCAAATAAGCTAAATAAGTGATAAACGATAATACTTGCATGACTAAATGGTTCTGTTTGTTTCAGTTACTTTGTATAATTTTAGACTGTTCATTTCTTAAGAAACTGAAGTCATCTTAAAGTTATTCATCACTTTAGTGAACCAACTTCTGATTGAATTTGTGTGCTGTCAAGCTGCATAGTTGAATATATTATCATAGTGCTAGCTGTTTGTGACGACTTTTTAAAAATACAACTCTATTTGGCATCTAAAATTGTCATTTATCTTAGTACTTAGCTTGCAGTGTTTGAAGGCATAAAATTCTGAAAGATGATGTTTCTTCTAATTTTATGTTAGCGAAGGTTCAATGTACTGATATTTAATTTCTGATATTTATATAAGTGGTAAATGGAAAACAACAAATGTAATAAAATATTTTCAAGTTATCTAACTAAGTTCCATTTATTTATATTTTAAATATATTATTATTATAACTGATAATATGCCTTGGCACTATTTTCTTGGTATCTTCTGATGGTCACCTGGTTGACACAAGAAATGTGTTTACTTATACAGAAGTCATAAATGACTCCAGATTTCATTTTATATTCCAATAGGTGATGATTTATATTCAGTAGAACTTATGTTTAGACTATAATTAAGGACATCAGAAATATGTCCTTTTATTTCTCCAAATTTTAACTAAAGGTAGTATTGGGTAAAAATGTTAAGTCCATGATGCCAAGGGCTCTGCTTTCTAAAGTGCTCTGTCATCCTTAACATGACACTTTCCTCTAAGCCACCTAGTAGTTTAATAAAGTAAAAGAATTACCCATCATTATTTGTTTTAATAATCTAGTTTTTAAAGCCTTGCTTGTGGGAAAAATAGGCCCCAGTGGTGGTGTAGGAGGCTTTCCACACTTGCAGGTCCCACATACAGGAGAAACATCTAAGGTTCCAGAGGCTGGGGGCTTTGGCAACAGCAAGCCCCAATGACACGAGAAAGTCCTTGGTTCCAAAAGGGTTTATTGTTGTGGCGGATGGTGGATGGATCTGGATGTACCCCCCGCCTCCCCCCCACCCTGAAACACAGGGCAGACCTGAGTTAAATAGGGAGGGAGAAAGGGGGAGGGCCTGGGGAAGAATGCTTAATTTGCTCCGTCCGTCCTCTGGCCCTCATTAGTATGTAAATTCCTAGGGCCTGAGGCCTGTAGTCATGCCCTCTACCTGTGCACTTTGGGAGGGGCTGTAATGGCCTACGTAACTGAACAATGTAGGTCTATGGAGACTAGACTGTGTGTCAGGACTTGGGGTTCTGGGAACATGGCCAAACGACTGCTGTTTCTCCCTTGGAGTCTTGGGGTTCCAGACCCATGCCCAGCCATGAACCCGGATATCCTTATGCAGTCCCATACTTGGTTACATCTTAAGTTGTCAGGATCTCACCTTGGCTATTTGACTTCATTCATAGGTTGGTAATTTTTTAAAGTTAAACTTAAAAAGTAATTTATTTTGTTGAGGCATTTTATATAATTTATACTGATATGCACTATGCTTTGTTAAGGTTCATCCCCCTCTCCTACACCCATCACTGCACCATCTCTCTCTTACTATTCCTCTTACTCACCTTATACAGTTCCCCATCCTTCTGTTCTGCCACATAAATTCTATTACAGTCTCCCCATCTGAAGATTTCTAAGAGAGAAATTTAAGTCTAGGTTCCATATAATAGAGGTTTGATTAGTTTAGCTTAATACAACTTCCAAGTCTATCAATTTTCCTGTTAATCATGATTTTATTTGTTGGTGACTGAATAAAATTCTATTGTATGCACCATACTAGTCTTAACATTCCACCTATTGATGCACACCCAGGCTGATTCTATTCCCTGGCAACTGTGAAGAGTGCAGTTGCTTGACACCTTAGTCAAGTTTCCATATCCCACTACCAGGTAACACAAGCCACATTCAAGGGAAGAGATGCTTATGGGAGATTAACAGAGATATTTTGGGGTTCACTCCTCTAAACATGTCTTCTGTTCAATAGTTTGTTTTCCCTTCCTTTTTATCTTTTGTGCTTCAATATGCATAATTGCTATAAAGCACCTCTAAGCTCATGATTCTGTTTTCTATTGTGTTCTGTCTTCTAATACACTCTTTGTTTCTTTTGCCATACTCTAAAATTCTAGGATTTCTGTTTAGTTACTTTTCTAGCTTGCACCCTGTGCTAGAATTCTGTGCTGATTTTACAAGCATATTATGCTTCTTTCCAGCTAATTGCTAAGTGATGATTAATTTTTGATACTTCTAATATTTAAGCGATTCTTGTGTCTGATTATATTTTGAATATTTTGCTTTGGCAGGGACTTATTTCCTCATTATTTGTGTGAATATATTGAGGTCAACATAGAGAATTTTGTGTAAGAAAAGAAAAGAGACTGAGATGCACAGTTTTTATCCTAGAAAGATGCCTGTCCTTCGGTCAGGCCACTGACACCAAGAGTTAAGTCAAACCAGACAATAGTGGAGCTGAGTTTTGTTTTACTGTGACAGTAGTCTTCTCTAGTGATTCACAAGTTTCAAATTCCCTAAAGTGAAATGCTATCACATTTGGCTTAGTGTGAGCCTGGGATGTCAGTAGGAGTTCCCTTGTGTTCTCACTTAGCTTTCAATAAATCCTAAACTTCTACACCGTTCATGAGGTCTCTCATTTATTAAGATGTATCATAACTTATACAAAGGTATGGATTTTATATAACACTTTCAAATATGTACATAGTTGATCATATGCATGTTCCCTTAATGTTATTTTATTTCTGTTTACTCATGTTTATTCCTCTTGCATGAAATAAATCCTCATTCTACTTTCATGTCCTGAAATCATCTGATACCGTCCTCCCAAAGGCATTTATGCAACTTTCACAAGATGTGGTGTCGTATTGTATACAAATTTCCCTAAATTGAAACATTCTATCCTATCCTGAAAGGTACATCTTATGGTTTAGAAACTAAGCTAAAGACTTAGGATGAAAGCAACTCACAAGTTTCATAAAGTTCTTGAAACTTATGAGACTTACAAGTTTTGTTTCCCACCTTGCAAAATGTTATATAAGCAGTAAGTGATTTGGGGGAATAAGCACCTTCCATTCTTTTTAGATTTCTACAGATCATTCAAAAGTGTTCCAGGAATGCAGGTCCTATACACTGTCTCATGGTAGCATGTTTTTTTCAGTGATGAGGCTGTCTTTGAGTCTTCCGTGCTTCTGGAAGTATCTCTCACCAATACTTCTGTAAGCAACTTCAATAGTCTTACTAGCTTAATAAGTTAAACATGGGCGGAATCATTAATTTTTTGGTTTTAGAGGATCTAAGTTATCATACAGAAATATAAACACAAAAAGTCATGAGAAAGAGTAAAAGGTAGAATTAAAAGAGTATTATAATTGTATTAATCAGGTTTTCATTGCTATTATGAAATAACTGAAGCAGCTTCTTATGAAGAAAGAAGTTTAGTTAGCCACTTTGGGATGTCCAAAATCAAACAGGGGATAACAGGGGATGCTTGTTTCTATATTTTTGGAAGGTGATCCACTCAATAAGTGGCAAAACAAAGCCCTAAACACTGAAAATGAGTTGTGTAGAAGTAATGATATGGAGCTTGCTGGGTATTGAGATATGCAGCTGAGGCTGATTCCTGCTTGTCAGAGTTGAAAGTCTTCAGGGACAATAATAATCTGGCTACATGTTTCTGTGTGTTATATGTGGGTATGCTTCTTCCTAGCTATAGTAATAATTAATAATCCCGGTGGTTGTTCAGGACATTTACAACAATGTCCAGGCTCTCTGTGATTGAAACAGCTTTTGGAAGAATCCTAGTGTGTTCATTTATTTGGTATGGAGAGTTATATTTCCTTGATAAATTAAACCTATAAAGTGACTATGGAACTGCCTTCCAATCACTAATGTATTAAAGAATGTTACTTCGTAACAAATATCAAAGGAGGTAGTAGTCAGGATGGAGTATCAGTGGTGTGTTCTTTGATGTAGACGGTAAGAGATGCCACAGAGCTCAGCTGGAAGACTTACCTACTAGGGAGGAATTACAACAGAGAAAGTCCGTGCTGTTACTTGGCTGTGTTAACCTCTGCTTTGAAAAAAATAGAAAAAAAAGTTTCTTATGAAGGTTTTGCTTTGCTGTTTCTCACAGCTAGCAGATATGAGGCAACAAGATGCAAGTTAGATATGAACTAAAGATCGTTTCCTGGGATCTAAAATGTTAGAGCCCATGGGAAGCATCAGATACTGAAGAAGAGAAGCTGGGTGAGGGTAATATAAGAAAACCATGGCTCTAACCTTTAATATAGAGAAAAGGGAAATTTATGACTGAGCATGCTGATGGGCTTTAATGGTCTGTTGGAAAGGAACCATTAGTAACAGTTGGTTATTGCTGTCTGTAATTCTCCATTTTAGATACTAAAAAGTGATAGAAAGACAAACAATTTTCTATGACAGGGTCAGTGTTTTATGCCTAGCTCACCAAGTCACGTAGGACTTTGTTCACAGAACAGTTAAAAGGGACCTTAGGTCTAATATGGGGCTTTAGAGGATTTGCTGAATCTTAAAGTGAGACATGATATTTATGCAGAAATAGAAGTTCAAGGAAAAGTGAATGACTCTGACTATTGTATAAATTGGGTACACAAAGTTTTAATGCAGGGCCAGGTGGCTTAGTTGGTAAAGGTACTTGCTTCCAAGCCTAATGACATGAGTTTGGTCTCTAGAGTCTACATGATAGAAATCAGGACTCAGCTTCTCCATGTTTTTCTCTAATATCCATATTTACATGTAATGTGGTGTGTGTGTGTGTGTGTGTGTTACGTATATACACATGGAGTGGAGGGCATAAAATATTACCAAAAATAAAAGCTGTAAAGTAATAAAGAAGGGATAATCAAAAGGATCCAAAAGACTAAGTCTGCCCAGCCAGTGAAGGCAGAAGTGGCAGAGTTTGAGTTGAGCCAAAGGTTCTTGGATGAAAATTACTAGAAAGCAAACAGTATCTTAGGAATCTTATTTCCATAAGGTGTTAAGGTCTGAAAAACAGTTAATGGAAGAAATGACCAAGCTTATTTGACATATGGTTCAGTAATCCCACAGAGCATTTGGAGTAAAATGTAGGGGGGTGTAATGGGTATTGTTTACATAGTCTCTAGTTCCTTTCATCAGCAGAGTATGATTTATGAAAAAATGAGGACTCACAGTATTGGGCTGTCAAAACCAGGAAGCTAATTCTAGTGACTGAGATAGCAGCATGAGGAAACACATGTGGGCCTGATACAAGCCTCACAAAGGAAGTCATCTCTCACAGAGACCACCATGTTTGGACTTAACACACAGTAGTCATATTCCAAGATGAGAAGGCCAGATGGTACATGAAAATGTCGGTGGATTACTAAGGGCTCGTAAAGGCCCAACCCATGCTAATGTACCAACATTTTAAATTATTATTAAACTACTGATAGCAGTATTTCACAGCACCCAAGACTAACACCCACTTACTGTAGGACTGCCTAAAGGTATTCTGGGTCATGGTTGGGCAGTTGGCTAGGACCCCTGGGACTCTGCATGAGAACCGGCAGGACTTTGGCATGCCCCAAGAACCCAGAGTCCTGAAAAGCAGTCTAGTCTCCTTAAAACTCAGTCACGTAGGCTGGCCATTACAACCCCTGCCAAAGTGCACAGGTAAAGGGCGTGACTAGAGGTCTCAGGCTCTAGGGATTTACATACTAATGAAGGCCAGAGGGCTGAGCAAATTAAGCATGCCTCCCCAGATCCTCCCTGATCCTCCCCAGATCCTCCCCCTTTTTCCCTCCCTATTTAACTCGGGACTGACCTGAGTTTTATGGGGTGTACATCCAAATCCATCCACCATCTGCCATGACAATAAACACTTTTGGAACTAAGGACATCCCCTTGTCATTGGGGCCTACTGCTGCCCGCCACTGGAACCATAGATGTTGCTCCTGCATGTGGAGCCCACTGTAGTGTGGAAACCCACTGGGACTCCACAGCTGCGGCCCTCTAATTTTTCCCCACAACTTACCCTGGAATGAATGGTAGACAGTCTTCACAGACTTTACTCTCATCCTATAAAAATATTTTCATTATATCATTTTAATGCTTAGCATTTACAGATTTGAAAAAAGCATCAAAAATAACAGTAAAGATAGTAGTTATGCAGAGTTAAATTACAGCACTGAGTGTCAGTGCAGTAGCATGATCCCAGAAGCAAAAAGGTTGTTGGGTAAATATCAGTGCCAAGGATTAAAATACATCTCTACAAGTTGTTGGCCAGGGAGGGTTCCCAGTCTTTAACAACCTTAAACAATTCTTAATTGTATGTAAGAAGTATGGAGGTAGTTTCTACTAAGATACTGAATACTTTGGGTATAGGACATGAAGAAAACAGTCTGGGAACGAACAAGAAGCTGTCCCCTACTGGCAGAAAGGTACTATGTATGTTGATGGGTAGCAGAAAAATATTATTAAGAGTCGTTCTTAGATAGGTATTTTGGCTTCTGGTCTGCACCTCCACCAGGGCAGATTAATGTACCTGCCCCTCACCCATACCCCACAGCCTACCTGTCTACCATAACCAGGGAGATACCCTGCATGTCTCCCAGGAGGCCTGTCATAACCAGGTCACAGGAGGACTGCATTAACCAGAGACATAGGAGGGCAGGGACACAGGATTCCCCACCCCTAACCAGAGATAGCACTACCTGCTTCCCAGAAGGCCTGCTCTAATCCAGATCACAGAGTTCTACCTGACTCCAAGGAGGCAGGCTCCAGTCAGAGACACCCAGGCTATTAAGACTAGAGATAACTAGAAAACAAGAGGCAAGTGCAAGAACATAAACAACAGAAGCCAATGTAATTTGGTACCATCACAACCCAAGTTTGTCCAACACAGCAAGTCCTGAAAACCATATTATACCTCAAAAGCAGGAATCAGATCTAGAATCCCATCTCATGAAAATTATAGAGGTCTTTAAAGAGGACATAAATAACTCACTTAAAGAAATACAGGCAAACAGGTAGAAGTCCTTAAAAAGGAAACAAGTAAATCTCTCACAGAATTACAGAAAAACACAGTCAAACAGTTGAAGGAATTGAACACAATGGTCCAAGACATAAAACTGGAAATAAAAACAATAAAGAAATCATAAATGGAGGGAACCCTGGATATGGAAAATGTAGGGAAGAGGTCAGGAGTTACAGACGCAAGCATCACCAACAGAATACAAGAGATAGAAGACAGAACCTCAGGCATAAAAGATACCATAGAAGATACTGGCACATGATCAAAAAAAAATATAGAAATTGTAAAAAGCCCCTAACCAAAAAAAAAAAAAAAATCCATGAAATTCAGGACACAATGAAAAGACAAACCTAAGAATAATAGGAATAGAAGAGAACAATGATTCCCAGGCTAGAGAGCCAGAAAAATATCTTCAACAAAATTTCAGAAGAAAATTTCCCTTACCTAAAGAAAGAGATGGTCATAATGCAAAAGAAGCCTACAGAATACCAAATAGATTGAATCATAAAAGAAAATCCTCTTGTCACATAATAATATACAGTACAAAAAAAGAATATTAAGAACTATAAGGAAAAAGGCCACATATCATATAAAAGCAGACCTATCAGAATTATACTATGCTTCAGAAGACCCTAGACCTTTGTCATGTAGACCCTAAGAGAACCAAAATGCCAATCCAGGCTACTATACTGAGCAAAACTCTCAATCACCACAGATGGAGAAACCAAGGTATTCCATGACAAAGCCAAATTTAAACAGTAGCTTTCTACTCATCTAGCCCTACAAAGTATAATAGAGGGAAATTCTAACACAAGGATGGTATCAACACCTAAGAAAACATAAGAAATTAATCATCTCACAACAAAACCAAAAGAAGTGAATCATACCCACATCATAATAACTACTTCCAACAACAAAAATAACAGGGATCAACAATTATTGGTCTTTAATATCTCTCAACATCAATTGACTCAATTCTCCAATAAAAAGATATAGGCTAACAGACTGGATGCATATACAGGGTCCATCATTTTCCTGCATATGAAAAATATACCTCAGTGAAAAAGCAGACACTACCTTAGAGTAAAATGCTAGAAAACATTTTACAAGCAAATGGTCCCAAGAAACAAGCTGGAGTAGCCATTCTAATATCCAATAAAATAGACTTTCAACCAAAAGTTATCAAAAGAGATGGGGAAGGACACTTTATACTCATGAAAGGAAAAATCCAACAAGATAAAGTCTCAATTCTGAACATCTATGCCCCAAATTGAAGGGGACCCACATTTATAAAAGAAACTTTACTAAAGTTTAAAACAGACACTGAACTTCACACAGTAATAGTGGGAGACTTCCACACCCCACTCTCACCAATGGATCAGTCATTGAAACAAAGAGTAAGCAGAGTCACAGTGAAAATAACAGATGTTATGAACTAATAGATTTAAAAATATATTTAACAGATATATGCAGAATATTGCAACCTATCACAAAAGAATATACCTTCTTTTGAGCAACTTATGGTGCTTTGTCCAAAATTGATGATATAATCAGAAACAAAGAAAAAGCCTCAACAGATACAAGAAGATTGAAATAATCTCATTTATTTATCAGATCACCATAGGCTAAGGCTAGACATCAACAACATCAAAAACAATAGAAAGATCAAATACTCATGGAAATTGAACAACTCTCTACTTAATGATAACTTTTTCAGAGAAGAAATAAAGACTTTCTAGAATTCAGTAAAAATGAAGACACATCATACTAAAATTTGTGGTCACAATAAAAACAGAGTTAAGAGAAAAATTCATAGCACTAAAAGCTTCATAAAGAAATTGGAAAGATCCTACACTAGCAACTTAACAGAACACCTGAAAGCTTTAGATAAAAGAAGAAAACATACACAAGAGGAGTAGATAGAAGTAAATAATCAAACTCAGGGCAGAAATCAACTAATCAGAAACAAAAAGAACAATACAAAGAATCAACAAAACTAAGAGCTGATTCTTTCAGAAAATCAGCAAGATGGATAAAACTTTAGCCAAACTAACTAAAGGGCACATAAATAGTATCCAAAGCAACCAGCTAGAAATAAAAAGGGAGACATAACAGAAACCAAAGAAATTAAAAGAAATCATCAGATCTTACTACAAAAACCTATATTCATCAAAATTGGAAAATCTAGATGAAATGGACGATCTTCTATACAAAAACCACATACCAGGAACTTCTGGGGAAATCACCATCCCTTACTTAAAGATGTACTACAAAACAGTAATGATAAAGATTGCATGGTATTGGCACAGAGACAGACGTATTGATCAATGGAATAGAATTGAAGACCCAGAAATAAACCCACATATCTATGAACACTTGATCTTTGACCAAAAAGCCAAAAATCATACAATCATACAGTGGAAAAAAGAAAGCATCTTCAACAAATTATGCTGGTTTAACTGCTGGTCCACACACAGAAGAATGAAAATTGATCCATGTTTATCTCCTTGTTCAAAGCTCAAATCCAAGAACTCCAACATAAAACCAGACACACTGAATCTAATAGAAGAAAAATGGGAAAGAACCTCAAATGCATGTCAAAGGGAAAATTTCCTGAACAGAACACAAATGACTCAGTCTCTAAGATTAACAATTGGTAAACGGGACCTAATGAAACAGAAAAGTTTCTGTAAGGCAAATGGTACTGTCAATAAAATATGACAGCAACCTACAGATTGGGAAAAGATCTTCATTCTCCTTACATCTGATAGAGGGCTAACATCCAAAATATATAAAGAATTGAAGTTACACTCAAAAACCATCCAAGTAAAAAACTGGGGTACAGGACTCAACCCCTAGAAAGAGAATTCTCAACAGTGGAATTTCTAATGGCTGAGAAGCACTTAAAGAAATGTTCAGCATTCTTAGTCATCGGGAAATGCAAATGAAAATGACACAGAGCTTCCACCGTACATCAATCAGTATGGCTAAAAATAAACCTAAGCAACAGTACATGCTAGCAAGGATGTAGAGAAAGAGGAACACTTCTCCATTGCAGGTGGGATTGCAAACTGGTACAACCTCCTTGGAAATCAATTTGGTGTTTCCTCAGAGAATTAGAAATATTTCTACCTGAAGGCCAAGCTATACCGCTCTTGGGCGTATATCCCAAAGATGTTCCACAAGGTCATGTTCTCCACTATGTTCATAGCAGCCTTATGTGTAATATCCAGAAGCTGGAAACAACTCATATGTCCCTCAAAGAAAGAAATGATACAGAAACTGTGGTTCATTTATACAATTGAATATTACTCAGCTAAGGGAAATGGATGGAACTAGAGAATATCAACCTGAGTGATGTAACCCATACCCAAAAGGACATGCATGGTGGTATGTATTCACTGCTAAGTGAATATTATCCGAAAAGTTGAGAATACCCATGATAAACCCACAGACCATGATACTAAGCAAGAAGTTAGACCCATGTGTAGATACTTCAAACTCACTTAGAAGGGGGAACAATATAATCATAAAAGGTGGAAGGAGGGAAAGACCTGAGTGGGAGAGGGGAAGAGGAGCAGGAAGGGGGTAGGATCAGGTATAAGGGGAGACAGGAGAGAAGCCCAGAGGTCCAGAAGATGAATGGGAATATGAGTAGGGGTCCAGGGGAACTACTAGAAAGTAGTAGTAGTGGGCTGATCTGTAGTCCTGGGCAAATGTGTAGCAGAAGAGTGTCCTGTCTGGCTTCAGTTGGAGAGGATGTTCTCAATCTGTTGGAAACTTGTTGCTCCAGGGAAGAAGGACACTGGTGGGGGTGAGGTGAGGGTGGATAGGTGTGTAAGGAGAACCCTCTCAGAGGTGGGGAGAAGAGGGACAGGATGAAGAACTCAGAGAGGTGGGACCAGGAAGGGGGAAATATTTGGAATGTAAATAGAGAAAATAATTTAATAAAATATAAATATTATACTATATCATACTATGTCATACTATGTCATACTATATCATACTATATAATATTATATCATATTATATCACATTATATCATATCATATATTACAATACCAACAATCTGGGCAAATATGCTCATAGATGCAATACTACCATGAATGTTATAAAAGCAACCAAGGGCTTTGCAAGAGGGAATTCAACACCCCCTGTAATGTAGGGAACAGGTCCTGGATGTGAGGAGTCATGGACCTCAGGGTAGACTTTACAAGTATTACTTTAGTAAGTAAATATGAAGATGAACCTCTCGCTTTGGCTACTAAACCTTCATTATTATGGTCATAGATTATTGCTGCTCAATTGCCTCCATTGGTGGAGGAAAAAAGCTTCTGTTTTATAACAGGATATTTACTGCAGAAACTCATAGTTGGTCAAACTTCTGAGATTAAGTAACTGTTGCATGGGCACAGTACCTTGCTTAATACTTAGCAATATATGAAGGATGAGAGCGAGAAATGTATTCTACCACCTACACAGAACATTGCGGTAGGGATGTCAAGAAGAATGTAATAGCCAGAAGAAGGGATGTAGTATAAAATATTAAGTTTATACTGCTTCAAATAATCTGTCATGGAAGTAGGCTCCTTGAGACTCCAAAACTAAACAAAATTTAGAACTCAATTCTCATGAAGTTCCTCACACCTGTAAGATTCACAGAATTCTCCATCCCCCACACTCCCCAAGTTATACGAGCATTGAAAGTTGTTGAGGGAAGATTTTATGACTTGTCTTTGCTGCCTGAAACTATGCAGAGATCTTTAAGATGTAGCTTTTGTGTGTCATCACCCATGTTGGATGAGCTTTATAATTATGAAGCTTATCTGTGGGGCGGTGAGCTATGAGAGAAAGCTAGGTGCCTGGTCGAATGAGCTTTTGAACCCCGGATACCTGCAGGAATGGAAGACGTTCAGCTCTTCCTAGGCCTCTGGCTCTCTCAGTTTCAGCCCCCCACACAGTCCCTCCCACAGAGAGGCCCATGGCCATTGGTCATGTAGGAGTAGCACCCTCACATGTAGATGAGGCATCTCCAAGCTCTCAGACCAAGCCAATAGGGGTTACCTGCTGCCAGACCTTAATCCACCCCAAACTGTATACATGGGCCCAACTCAGAAGTGAAAAGTGTGCAAGATTCATCCCATAGTCTGAAAGCTTCTGTCTCAGTCCCTCCCCTCTTCACCAGCCGGCCAGCCAGTGCCTCACCAGGGCACTTCAAAGAGCTGTAACACTTTTCAAAGAGCTGTAACACTTTTCCCTCTCCTCTGCGGAGACCGGTCGGTGGCAGAGGCAGCAGCGGACTCTCCCTGTGTACACTCTATGCCTCCAGGACCCTTTGAACCCTGTCCTCAGCCAAGCCAGAGATTCTCATGGGACCCCATCTGGAGCCAGACCCACACTTATCCATGCTCCTTTATGTAACCTCTAACCTTAATTCTATAACTCCAAGAAACTCACTGTTGCGCTAAGCTAGACTAGGGTGGGATCACGTGACTTTGGTCAGTCATTGGTGACTTATCTAAGGTGATTAGATGCTATCTCACATTTCCCTCAGGAAAGTCACACATATGGTTGAAGCAAGAGATGGTTTTATGAACTTATGTTCCAGCTTCCCTCTTGGGCAGCTCCTGTCTTCCTGTGTCATAATTATAAATAATTTTTTTAAGAATTCTTGGTTATTTTCCTGTTTCATGTCTATAGAATATCTGACTTATAGGGTTTATTTTTTTCTATTGATAGATTTATTTGTACATTGGCAGAGCTTCTTTTCTACATCCTTCATCAGTACCACAGACTTGTATAAGATATGAGACAGATTGTTTTCTTAGCCCAATGAAAGATTAGTATTTCTTTTCCCTCCCTCCTTCCCTCCCTCCCTCCCTCCCTCCCTCTCTCCCTCCCTCCCTCCCTTCCTTCTTTCCTTTCTTTGTTTTTTACGTAATGCTTTTGGTAGAAGGGGTTGTTTTTGTTTCCTTTCAAACTCTTCTTGGTTCTATCATTTACCTTTGCCAGCATATCACAGGCCATTTATATAATGGCATACAGCTTTCAAATCATGAGAGCAAAAGTTCGATGAGAGAATCAGGATTTGTACTTGCATCCCATAAATGGAAAATGAGCAATATTTCCTTCCCTGTTCCTGATCTCTTCTAAACTGATGGTAAGTGATCATTCTGGAAGAAAATATGTTTGACCATAGTTCCTTGTACCTGAAGCTCTCGATGTGTTCTAGAATTTTACCATATCCAACTATGGACCTTTGAGCGTCCTCTCAAGCATCATATAATTTTCGTTTTTGTTTTGTTTTGTTTTTCGAGACAGGGTTTCTCTGTATAGCCCTGGCTGTCCTGGAACTCACTCTGTAGACCAGGCTAGCCTCGAACTCAGAAATCCACCTGCTTCTGCCTCCCAAGTGCTGGGATTAAAGGCGTGCACCACCACCACCTGGCCAATAATTTTCTTTCACTATACTGTTTTATACTAAGTCTTGCACCATGGGAAGTTTAAACAATGATGCAGCTTTTCTTTCAATAGTTCTGGAAATTACCTTTCATCTCCATTTTCAGTTGTATGTCAAATGTGTATTTTATAATTTTCTGACGTTTATTTGTTTATTTATTTATTGGGTAGGAAAGAAATTATATTATTTGTGAGTTTATATTACTATATTTAATAACAATATATTCGAGAGTTTTGAGAGCTCATATAGAACATTACTTTCTAATAAATCACTCTTTCAACATTTATGTATAATGCATAACATCAATTAGTTTTCCCTGACATATTGAAAAATAAGTTAAGTCATTTTGGCTAGAGCTGCAGTATTAAAATTATCTAATTTATATATTGAATCTAGCCAACTTTCACCTAGTGCTTGAACCTAGCAGAATATTTCAACATCTCTATCTTAACTAAATTTTTACTGTCTACTAATGTTTTTCACATATATAATTTACAGGGAAAAGGGGAGATTAAGAATGTTTGAGATTATTGGTTGTAATCTTGAGAATCAATTTTGCTATTTGCAAAGAGCAAGGGTGATATTGAAAAAATTCAAATGTTTATTCTACTTAGAATTAAAGTGGGCTAAATATATATTCAGGTAGGTATCTTCCAAAACTGCTGGCTTTCAATATCATGAAAATAGACTTATTAGAATAAGTGCATGGACTCTTTTCTATGAAATTTGGGGTAAAAATCATGTATATCATGCATATCTTTTTTGTTTCTCCATGAGTCTGTACCAGATCTTCTGCTTAAATTATGTGTTTTATACTGTGTATGGTAACTTGATGCATGATCATGCAGAAAAGTTGATGTTAATCACTACAATAGACTTGTATGACTACACCTCCTGAAATAGATGTTTATGGAGCTGAGCACTTGTCTTTGTTAGGAACTCCCTTGAGCATTCAGATTTAGAGGAATAGTAAGGAAACATCATCTAAAAATAAGAGAGGTTTATGATTGGGTAGTATCACATCACCCAGATTAGCCTGGATGCCTTTGGAAGCATGGAGGCATTATTTATGAATTATGCTTGATTTTATTGCAGGATATGGTAATACTGGTACATGAAATGTGTATTTCTCATTCTTCCTTTTTAAAAGATTCTGTCTTACAGAGAGACTGTAAAGGGACAATAATCACTTCATTCATATAGCATTCATCTATTATGTGTTCTGCATTTCAGGACACTGTAAGTTCAAATTATACTTCAGTGTTTAGGCAGAATAATTATGGGTTTATTTGCAAATGTTTCTATTTTATCTAGTCAGATATGTCTCACATTTGTAATTGGAAGAATAAATATGTTAATCTATGCCATTGGAAATTGTAATATATGTATAATGTGCCCTTGAATCTCTAAATATTAAAACCACAAATAGCAAATGCATGATGTGCACAAAAGCGATGGTTGAATGATTATTATTGGATGTTATAGTAGATATGATGGTTAAAAGCAGGCCCAAGCTGAAGTTACTAATATCTTACAAGATTCATGCTAGATATTTCTTTTCCATTTCTCATTTTGACAATTAGTAAAATGAATACTCTACTCACAACTTAATAAATATAATTGGCTGTAGTTTAATACATTTCTCTAAAAAGAGGTAAAAACCAAGATAATTATCTGTACATTGTTGAAGATAGTTTTGTTATCTTCTTGTAAGTGATGTTTCTTCTGTACAAGAAACCAGTCATTGTAAACTAATAGAAATATCTATTTGATTTACTGTATTAATGGAAAACAAACGATGAACATATACTCTGCAAGCTGAGATTTTTATCAGTTTCATATTTGCTCTCTAATTGATATGGATTGCTATAAAGCAAAATTGTAATCTCAATAACATATACTACCACTTATGATAGTATTAATCATGATATTGGTGATTTGTCTTGCTTTTTTCTATTCTCAGACAAGAACATTGTACATCTAAAGGCATTAAAAATACTGATAATGCATTGGAAACTGATGTTCAACTACTTTTTCCTTAAATGTCATGATAATAATCACAATGCTTTAATGCTATGTTGTCTAGATATACTATTTGTAAGACCACAGAAACTTCCTTATTTCTTTTCTCTGTTTAGTGAACATATCTGCCTTGTCATATCAAGGTCTGACAAAATTTTAACTCCATCTAATTATCATTATAGGAACTATTTGAAAAGTGGCAACTGGTCTGTGAGGAGGAATCAAACTTAGCATCGTTGTCTAATGTGGGTCTGGTTCAGTGGTTGGTTTGGAAAATCGGTAGCATCTTGGTGTTGAAATTTTCTTCGATATAGCTTGGATAATTAGACTCAGAGAGGAAATGTACACATCTATTGTGAAAAGGCAAATGACTGGCTTGTTGTCTTTCTTAAATAGAAGAAATTACATGTATTAGTAACACCCTATTGTAGAAAACAAACAAGCAAAATTTGATCATTGTGAAGTGCTTTCTGCAACTGGAAATGCCCCATTTCTAACTAAAAAAAGTAGTAAGAGGCCCAACTGTGACTATTAATCACTTTGCAAAGTATATCCAGTAGCAAACTACCAGATAAATTCTATAAAGTTTATGCAAAGTGATACTTTCTAATATCATAGGAGTACTTGATGGTTTGTTCATATCGAACCTGTTGCATTTAATTCTTATCTATAGAGAATTGAAATAAATCCTTCAACTGATAGATTTTAATATGTTGTTTAAAATTATTCTGTTAAAATGAACATCCTACCAAGTCCAACTAAGATTTAATTTGGGTATTTAAATGCTTTTCCGTATCAGGGATTTGATTCATAATTCTAGATCAAGCTACTACTTATTGTGTGAAACTTGTATTAATTGTCTTATTAATTGTTTATATTCCTCTCCATAATTACAACCTTTTGGAGAGCACAAAAAAAAAAAGTGTTTCTTTCTTTTTTGTTCTGAATAGGCCTTAATATTTTATGTAGGTATTGAGTAATTGAACATAGAAATGTATTCATACTACATAATAAAGCAATAATTGAAAACTATTTTCCAGGATTTAACATTTAGGATGAGGTATATCCTCCTTCTTTGTATGTACATTTTATATTCTTACAATAGAGTCTGCAGTTACATCCATCTGAACACTCACAAACTCTTATTAAGCTTTTTTGAGTTTATGGATGTAAAACTTATTAATAAGTATATTCACATGATTATATTTTCATCATTTTACCTAAAATTTTAAGATCTAACTGTGTGAAAACTATACTACCTGGTTTAAACAAAATCTCTCTTCACTACGTAAGTCTCTCTAAAGAGTCATATCACGTAAAACTTAAAATAAACAACTGATCACTATTTTATAAGATACCTGATTATTGGGAATTCATTTTTTCTTTATAGTCCTTTTTGTTTTATTATTATTATTACATTTTTATTACTTAAAACAATTTTTAAATTTGAATATATTTTGAAAATATGTTTCCCCTCCCCCAACTTTAATGTGATAGTTTTATTTTACATTTTTATTATTATTGCTATGTTTGAAATAATGAATGAATGAATGAATGAATCAATCAATCAATCAATCAATCAATACCTAGCTACTAGCATAAAGCTTAGCACTTAGCCCTATTGGGAGGTGACAGTTTTCTCCAATAGAGTGACACTAGGTATAGCCATACCAAGACAGGCCTAATATTCAGGAGACTTTTAGCAACATATATTTGAACTCCACTGTATATATTTGTTTGTGGTGTGTGTGTGTGTGTGTGTGTGTGTGTTTGTGTATTATACTTTATTTGGTTAAAGTTTGATGGCATTTGTATTTTCTCTCTTTGATGTATAATTTTTAATTTGTTTTCTTGGTTTGGGGTGCTTTTGTTGTTATTTTGAGTCTTTTTTTTGCAAAAGAATTTAAAGTGGAGTAGGTAGGAAATGGAAGAAGATTTGGAAGAGATTTTACATTTTGTCAAAGACTTTTTCAACATCTAAAGAGATGTTCATGTGAATTTTTTACTTTCAGTTTTTTTCTATGGTAGATTACATGGATGGATTATCAATGAACCATCCCTACATTTCTGGGATGATGCCTACTTGATCGTAATAGATGAAGTTTTTATGTGTCCTTGGATTTGGTTTGTGAGTATTTTATTGAGTATTTTTGCATCAATATTTATAATAGAAATTGACCCAAAATTTTCTTTCTTTGTTGAGTCTTTGTGTAATTTAGGTATGACAGTGACTGTGGCCTTATAGACCAAGTTTGGCAATGTTCCTTCTGTTTCTATTTTGTGGAATACTTTGAAGAGTATTTGGATTATATCTTCTTTGAAAGTCTGGTAAAATTGTGTAAAACTCTGGGATTTTGTTTGTTTGTTTGTTTGTTTGGGAGAGTTAATTATTGTTTCTAGTTCCTTAGGGGTTATAGGACTATTTAGACAGTTTACTGATCTTGATTAATTGTGGTAAGTGGTATCTATGTAGATAATCCTCCATTTTGTTTAGATCTTTGAATTTTGTGTGGTTCAGGGTTTCAAATAAGACCTAAGGATTCTTTGAATTTCCTCAGTGTCTGCCTTCCTTATGTGACTCTTCATTTCTAATTTTGTTTATTTAGATACTGCATTTTTGTTACTTTGGCTAATTATTTGTCTATTTTGCTAATTTTCTCAAAGGAACAGCACTCTGTTTTATTGATTCTTTGTATTGTTTTTCTGTTTCTAGTTAATTGATTTTAGCCCCAATTTGATTATTTGGTGTTGTCTACTCCTCATTGGTATGTTTGCTTCTTTTTTTCTAGAGCTTTTAGGTATACTTTTAAATCACTAGTATGACATCTCCAGTTTCTTTATTAAGGCACTTACTTCTATGAACTTACCTCTTAGTACTACTCTCATTGTGTCCCATAAGTTTGCTTGTATATTGTGCCTTCATTTTAATGAATTCTAGAAAGTCATTGATCTCTTTATTTCTTCCCTGACCCAGTGGTCATTGGTCAGAGAGTTTTTCAGTTTCCATGAGTTTAGGCTTTCAGTTATTTCTGTTTTTGTTGAAGTACATCTTTAATCTATAGTAGTCTGATAAGACTATAGGGAGTTACTTCAATTTTCTTGTATCTGATGAGGCTTGCTTTGTGACTGACTATATGTCATATTTGGAAACAATTTCCTGTGGTGCTGAGAAGAAGTTATATTATTTTGTGTTTGGGTGAAAGATTCTGTAGATGTTGGATTGATAACATCTGTTAGTTTCATTATTTCTCTGTTTAGATTCTGTCTTGATGACCTGTCTATTGATGAGAGTGGGTGTGGAAACCTCCTGTGGGGTTTGATGTATGATTTAAACTTTGACAATGCTTCTTTTACGAATATGTGTGCACTTGCATTTGTGGCATAGATGTTCAGAATTGAGATGTCATCTTGGTGATTTTTTTCCTTTGATGTGTATGAAGTGTCTTTTCTCATCTCTTTTGATTAATTTTTTGTTAAAAGTTTATTTTATTAAATATTAGAATGGTTACTTCAGTTTGCTTCTTGGATCTGTTGCTTTAAAATTTTTTAAATTTTTTCTAGCCCTTTAAGATAATGTCTATCTTTGTTCTGAGGTATATTTCTTGTACGTAGCAGAATGACGGACCCTGTTTTTTAATCCATTCTGTTATCCTGTGTCTTTTATTGGAGAATTTAGTCCATTGATGTTGAGAGATATTAATGTTCAGTGTTAATTGTACATTAATTGTTAATTCCCATTATTTTGATATTGGTAGTGTTTGTGTGTATGCGTCTTTGTGTGTTTGCTACCCTTGTTTTGTTTTTGCTGATGTGTAGTTATTTATTTTCTGTGTTTTCTTAGTTATAGTTAACCTCTGTGTTTTAGAGTTTTCCCATAGCATTTTCTATAGGGCTGGATTCATAGATAGACATTTTTTATATTTGTTTTCATTTTAGAATATTGTGATTTCTCCATCTATGTTAATTAAGAGTTTTGGTGGGTATAGTAGTTTAGGTTCTTATAGGCTACAAGTCATCTGTACAAAGACTTCTAGCTATTAGAGTCACGTTGAAAAGTTGAGTGTAATTCTGATAGGCCTACCTTTGTATGTTTCTAGGACTTGCAGCTGTTATTTATTTTTTCGTAGATTTTGGGCTTTGATTATTATGTGGAGGGAGGATTTTTTTTCTGTTCCAATTTAATTGGTGTTCTATAAGCTTCTTGTATGTTTATAGGCATCACTTTTCAGGTTGGGGAATTTTTCTTCTATAATTTTGTTGAAAATACTTTCTGGCTTTTGGATTTGAGCCTCTTCACCTTCTATTCTTCTTCTTCCTCCTCCTTCACAGACAGCAATGATGATGACGTCACTACTACTACTATTACTACTACTACTGAACAGCAGACAAACGCAGGGCCAGCTCTCCTGCACTTATGACATTAGGGCCTTGCTTACCCACAACTCCTGCAACATATGGGGCCCCTGTTCTCCCAAGTACTACAACTGGCTAAGAGTAGGGTCATTCTTCTGATGTCACACCTACAGGACCCGGTCTCCCATGATGCCCTGGTGATGGGTAGAGTCAGTTCTGCAAAGCTCTGGGACATCAATATGTCCCCAGATGGCAATCCAGACCAGGGACATCTGCCTGGTCTTGGTAGTAACAGATCTCCACTGCTGCTGGGCCTTGGACCCAGGTATGTCTGTTGGTGAAATAACCAGCCAGGAGCCCACCATGGTCTCAGGTATCAACACCATCTACTCACATCAGGTTATTTCTTACTACCCTCAGATTTTCAGTTATACTTCTCTTAATTGAGCCCTCATCCTTCTGTTTGTATTTCTTCACTACTTACTTGTTCCTCTTAATGCTGCCCAGAGCCTCTGAGTGTTGGGAGTCATCTTAGAAGTTGTTGCAGTGAGAAGATTGTGGTCCTCCTGCAATGCCTAAAACTCCAGATCAAGGATGTCGTTGAGCAACTCAACCTGGTCACTAACTGGTTACAGTTACATATACCTCGGATAGATGATGGGAATAATTTTGGTGTGGCCATCCAGGAAATGGTGTTTCAGCTGATGACCAGCCTTCATACCAAGCTGGAAAGCTTCCACATGCAGATCTCTAAGTACTTCTCCAAGAAGGTTGATGTAGTGGCCAAAGCAGCCAAACAGTCCTACGTGGGTGATTATCACCAGCTGGTGCATGAGCTGTACAAGGCAGAATATCAGGAGATCCGTCTGATGGTCATGATGATTCGTAATGCTTATGCTGTGTTATATGACATCATCTTGAAGAACTTTGAGAAGCTCAAGAAGCCCTGAAGAGAAATAAACGGAATGATCTATTGACACCGCCCCCCCTCTCATTATATGATGGGTATAGGAGAAACCTTCCTACTCTTGACCAGGAATTCTATACGGCACCCAGTCTTCTTCCTGCTGGGATTTCTTCCTTATTCTGCCTCCCAAACACAATAAATACATAGTTGCCCACCAAAAATAAAAGTGGTCACAGGAATGCTATGCTTGCTTGTTCATTATGACATCAGATTGGTGGTCATCTGAGACTAGCTTCCTATCTTGGCTTCATAACACCCATCTGATAGTCTTCTCTGGCTTACTTCTTACCTGGCCCACCCAAGTGCCCCTTACCTGGGTTATGTGTCTCAGGCTCACTCCAGCCCAGGTCCCGCTGTCCCAGGTGGGGTTCTTCTAGTCTCTGGACTGCTCTGTGTCCAGGACTTTCTCATGACAAATCATAGCAGCCTCCCTTTGGCTGCCTGTCCAGGCCCGCAGTAGCTGGACTGGTGCGCACTTCAGGCTTGCTTTTTTTCCCAGGAAGTGTTAGGCTACTAATCATTCAGATATTCATAGTTCAGAACATTGAGCATAGACATAGGCTCTCTCTTCTCTTCCATGTACTGATGCACATGTGACACAGCAGCCACACCTGAAACACCTCTAGGGGAAAAGGTATATGAATATTTAAATTCATTGTTGAATTCAATTTGAAAGTATTTCATTGGAGGTTTTGCACTATGTTTTTGATTTGTCCTTATCTGATTTTTGTATCAAGTGAATAATAACTTCATAGAATGAGGTTGGACATTTACTTTATCTTTCTGTTTTATCAAATAGTTTGAGTAAAACTGGTGCTGTTTACTTATTAAAGGTCTGGGAAAATTAAGTAGTGAATATATCTAGTACCGGATGCTCATTTGGTAGAATTTTTTCACTTCTTCAATCACATTGCTTACACTTGTACTCATGCTACTGAACATACAATGCCCCACTGAACATACAAATGAACCAGAAGGGTTTTGGTAGTTTGGAGCCTGTTGTATGAGATTTTCATTCTTTGGGTTATAATTGTACATTAGGTTCATGTTCTTTTCTTACATTGTTATTGTAGATGCACATTAATTATTCATGTGTTTTTCTCTGATTTATCTTGTAGGTTAGGGCAAGGTATACTATCAGTATACATCATGTTGTGAGGTAGCAGAAATATGGAATTTGTGAAGACATGGTCAGTTGCAGTAACCTTTGGTATTGCATCTTTACCTTGCTTCTGTGACAAGAAAGGGCATGAATAGGGATAAACAATGATGCAGAGCTATCTTCTAAGTCCCTGTGATAGCATAGATCAGATTAGGTCTTAGAGGCATAGCTGGATGACCTGGACACTTCATTATCCTATGCTGTGCATATAAGAAATGTTGGTTTTTTTTTTTTAAGTTTTTAGTTAAGAACATTCATCCCACCTCATGGGGTTATACTATCACATATAATGTTCTTATACATGAACTCTTTTCTTTCCACGTGATTTCAGCTTACCTTAAACCAGTGGCAGTGGGCAAATATATACTCTGGTTTTCCTGGAGTGTTCCTTGCAATTAGTGGTTCACTGTGATTAATGAAGCCTCACCTGTCACTATTAAATGTAACATTGTTTAGATGAAAACTTTTTGAGGACCTCATTCAAAAAGGACTCCTCTGACCATCTTCTGAAATCAGCATGCTACCATAGTATCTATATTAATATTAGAAGCACTAGAAGCTACTTTTATGGATTTATACTATGCCTGCCTCGTCCTATGACTTGAATATGACCTGCAAGAAGACAGAGTAAGTTTGTTGTAAGATATACAGTATACTCATCAAATGAACATACATGCAAATGTCTGGTCAGTGATTTATCTCTTGATTGTTTGGAAGTTTTCTGTTGAATCATTGGGATTTACAATTCCCATGAATAATTATGTTGAATGATAAAATGCTTTTAATTATATGGATTTCTGACTGTTACCTTTTCTTAATCCTCAAGAGTGAGGTGGGATAAAGACTTTGAAATGATACATTGTACAAGATTAAGATCTGAAGTTTAGCTTACTTATTCATTTGCCACGAGGTTTGTCGGTAAAAGTATCATTAGTATAAAACTCCTTAGATAATCAGCAGACAGCAGCTCTTTTTGAAAAGGCCTAGTTTGACTCCAGGCTTTCCCCCTTTCTCCTCCTAGAAAATGGGACCTGTGTTCAGCTTAGTATGTTTTAAATATATTCAGAATTTGTTTTTTGCCTTTCTTCTGTCATTCACTACTTAGACAGTTATAATTTTTTGTACTCTAAAAAGAGGTGATTTTTTTTAACAGAAAGGGTGATCAAAAATTCTACTTGCTTAACCTTACTAAAGGAAGGAGGCCATATTCATTATCTATAAATATGATTTTTATAGACATGCAAAATCCAAATATACATATTAAGTTTCATGTGACCACAAATTCTGGATGTGCTAGAAATTAATTCATGTTTATAGTTTTGCTGGTTACAATGAAGTTATGTTTGTTTTATATTCTCCTCAATTAAAATCTAAGAAAATTTTCTGCTTTCTTATGTGAAGAACTAAGAAACTTAAAACAAAACTTTATATTAAACCTGACTTTTATATTTAAACATGTGAATAGATTAATATTTCATCTTAACATCCTCATTTTACTTTTTAAAATGTTAATTTCTGCTGACATATTTATCTCTAAAATATTATTTGGCCTATGTAATTCAAGTTGTAAATGAAGTTACTATGCTTATTTTTGCTTTAAAAAGCTTTAACTTTTTACTAAAATAGTATAGGGTGATTCTGTGATTTTTACTAAATGTTAATGAAATATGGTAATTATCAATGAGATGGCAATTTTGATGGTATAAGTTGTTTCAATATTTTATGATCAAAAAATACAATGACTTAATTTTGACCACACACCAGATATATTATAAAAACAATGTGTTTTCTTTCGTGAGAAATAAATGACAGTATAGCTAATGAAAATTCTATGAATTAGTGTTGCAAACTGTATTATTCATAACTTGTATCTTGAAATACTAGCCACAGTAGCTCAGAATGTAAATGTATTTTTAGATGTTGTTTTGATGCTCCCTTTACAGAAAAGGATTCTAACTGAAAGAAGGCCATGAAAGTAAAGAAGAAATGATCATCCTACAAGCCAAGGACAAGCCTCAGAACCATCAATCCTTTTTAATACCTGAACTTGGACATTTAGCCTCCATATTATGAGATAATCAGTTTTTGTTGTTTAAAACACCTGATGTGATAATTTGTTATGGTACTTAGAACAGGGCTAACACAGACATTTAACTTAAATTGTTATGGTAGTTGGGACAGGCAAACACAATCACTCAATCTGGATTAACTTATTATAGTAGTCTGAACAAACTAAAATGGACACTTAGTCTGGGGTGATTTGCTATGGTAGTTGAAACAGGCTAACATATCTGAGAGAAACATGATGTCTGGCTTCTGTACATGTATGTATAGAAGCCTAAACAGAATACTTTCTCAACTAAGAAGAGAAAACTGAAGAATTAAAATTGAGATTAAAATACATGGATTTGAAACTCTAGCAGAGTGTTCTTGCCTTCTTTCAGCAAGGTAAATATTGAAACAAATTACATGTTTGCTATTATTTTTAAAAATAATAGTTTAAATCAATTCTACATGCTCTATCACTTTATTTTATGCATTCTATGTTTAGTGGGACAATCAGATTTTATTTTCTGTTTTTATTGATGGTAAACCATGGCTTGGTTGTTGTAAAGGGTAAAATCCAAAGGCCCTAGGTCAGCTGTCTGGTAAAAGCTCACAAAGATCATATAGACCTGGAATGGTAGTCACCAGCTTTCCATTTTAAATGTTTATCACTTTTGTCTTTCTCAAATCCTCCCTCTTTAGCTTAAATGTTTTTATATATTTAGGAATAGTCCTTACAGTCATCTCAGGTTGAAGGTAATAGGTTCCTAGTGCCATGTGTTATCAAAGTAATGTCTTGCTAATAGAATCATAATGACATGAAATGAAATAAGTACCTCACAAGAGTTAAAGGTATATTTTATTTTCTGACACTTGGCTACTCCCTAATTGTTTTCATGTATGAGTTGTATGAAATTTTAATTGTCAAGTAAAACATGTTTCTTCTACTCAATCACAGAAAATATTAGAGAAACAAAAAACAAAACAAACAAATGAACAAACAAAAAATAAAAACTATTGCTTTTTAAAAAGCTTCTTTGTACAAGTCTTTTTTCTAGTCCCTTGGAATTTGTGACTATACTTCTTTAGAATTAGTTGTTAAATTAGAAACAAAGCCCTTAAGAGCCTAAGTTGTGGCTAACACTCCTCCCTCATAAGGATACATTAGAATTCTGAACACGCTGTCCCAAAATACACCACTTAGAACAAACCACCCCCTAATCTTCTACTTTGGCATATGAATTATTTTGAGCTAAAGACACTTCACAAACAGCAGGTGCAAGAGTCTCACTCTGACCTTCATTCTGTTTCCTACAAGTTAGGAAATAAAGTACCCAGGTGGAAGATACTTTCCCATGTGGAGAGAAGCAACATTATTATCATCAAAGACAGGGTGTTAAAACCTATAGAATTGTGCACTGATCTTTTAAAAGCATCTTTCCTCTTCTAGCCTCGCCACATAATTTAGTTGTTTTATTCAATACTTACCTGTCATTGTTTGACACAGAATGTAAAGTTTTATGTCATGGAACTTTTATTTCCCCACCGAAGTTCCTGATTTATGTACCATTTTTAACAATTATGTATACTTTTGTTGATTTTTTTACATTAATTTAATTATCAGGCTAGACAGAAGCAGAATTCTAACAAGGAGAAAGAAAGTTTGATTCCTAGACAGACTGATGGTATACACAGGCATGATGGTCACAAAATAACTTCCATGTAAGATAGCCCTAAATATAATGAAATCACTATGATGACTTATTATTTTTATTTTTGTCACATTTAGCCCATTAACTAAAGCTAGATGGGCTTTGTAGCAATAATATTCAGAGAGCATTTTGTTTGTTGTTGTGAGCATTGACCCTTTTGTCTTGTGTTCATACATAATCTATAAAATGTGTGTGTGTGTGTGTGTGTGTGTGAGAGAGAGAGAGAGAGAGAGAGAGAGAGAGAGAGAGAGAGAGAGAGGATTTTCTATAAACTTTGCATGGAAGTGCATTCTCATAAGCTGGTGTGTTTGTGGTGTAGTAACTTTTCAGTTGTTGTAATAAAATGTCTTGACCAAAACAACATAATGGAGAAAGGATTTCTTTTGGTTTACAGATGCAGGGGAGAATGTCAATCATCACACAAGACAGGGCAGGAGGCAAGCAAAGTATGTGACATGCTCACAAGGCTTGTCACAGTTCATCTACACTAGAGCTATCTATCTATCTATCTACCTATCATCTATCTATCTATCTATCTAT
>NW_021604702.1:2016551-2091003 GCF_004785775.1 Grammomys surdaster | reverse complement strand
CAAGTGACATTTAGTTTAGTTTTTCTAGGTGTCTGGCCTGTAGTCTTTGGTTCTAGATCACACAAACAGAGCCAGGTCTGGGTTCTAGTTCATGGAGTGGGAGCTAAGCAAAGTCAATTATTGGTTGATTACTCTCATAAGCTTTGTGTCAGCATTATCCTAGAGTATTTTTTCCAGGCAGGATAGCATTGTCAATCAAAGGGTTTGTGGCTGGGTATAATGCTTACTTTTTGTTGGTGTCTACATAGATCCTTCACCACTATGTTCTAGTGTCTTTGGTTCAGGATGGTTATCTCAATCTTTTGATTGACACATGAGTACAAATCAGCATGTACTTCCTAATGAATAAACACAAGCTTTGATGTTTTCAAAGTGCTGAATGTGTCAATGGATTTATCCATCTATATATCTATTATTCAGTAAAGTGACTACACATACACACATAAACACACACACACACACACACATCTGTAATGAATTGTCTCAGATATTTATGGAAGTATAAGTGCAAAATATACAGGGAAAGCCATGAGTTACATGTTGAATGTAAAAACAATTTGTGGACAAAAAATAAAATACTCTCCTCATTGAGACTTGAGTCATTTTATATTAAGGCCTTCAACATGTATATGAACAACTGACACACACACATACACACACAAGTAAAATTTACTGAATAGACTTGGAATCCTTTAAACTCATGATCTTCCTCCATAGCTTCCTGATTATTTGTAATTAGATGTATGCACTAACAGGCAAGCATTAATTTTATGTTTTATGTGACATGTCTCAGGCATGTAATACTGCAAGTGAATTTCTATTAGTAATAATTAAGAGAAACCATATGCACTTCTTTTAACTATTATTTACTCATTCCTCCTGTCAGAGCCCTTGAACCAGTCTCAGACAACACATGTATTCATGTTTTATAGTCTGTACCCCTCACCCCTCCCAGAATAGCTGTAGCCATTTTGTTCCATGCCTTCCAGGTGCTTCATATTGTTGCTGTAAGATGCCTGCCAGTCATTGACACAGAGCAATGACTTACTCAGAGCACCATAATGTTGACTACATCTCCTGTTTTGTTCTAAATGTTCTGAGGTTTGCTAATCTTAAGAAATTTCATAAAGCTTCATGTAGACTCATCAAATTAAAGGTCAATATGAACTGTTAGGTCTAAAATGGCTTGAGTCAGGGCCAACCACCAGGCAGCACTTCCTGAACCTGCGTATGAGCTCATTGTGGTTTTGTGTTTTTATTTTCTTTATAAGCTGACAAAGAAAGAATTTTGGTGTCACAGTTTCAGTCCCTGATTTGAACTGTCCCTGATCCGACTGGTATTAGGGTCTGTATTCAATATACCATCCCTGTCTGACTGAGATAGTTATTCCTGTAGTTTGGAGAGTGCCTCATAGTCCACAACAGTATGAAGACTATTTGAAGCTTATGCTTTTTTTATAAAATTGTTGAATGTAATTTGAAGAGTCCCATGCTTAGGCAGGCGCCAAGGGACCAACAGCCACCTACCTGCTAGTTAATGCCTCCTCCACAAACGCTTTGCCTTTCTAGAGCACCTAGATCACTCTGGCCAGCCTGTGCTCCACTGTGGTTACCTCTCTGCTGGAACTTGGTCCTTTGCCCAATCCTCCCATTCTAAAGCCTGGCTGAGTTTGGCCCTGGCTGTGTTCTTTCTCTCTTGCCCACCTGAGTAACCATGGAAAACACCAGACAGCCTTAATATTTAATATCAGCTATATTTGTATCAGTAAATCTCCAACCCCAAGATGCCATGGAAAGAACACACAACTCAGTTATAATATTAATAGCTGCTTGCCTAGATTGAGCAGGTATACCACTACACTACTCTATTCCACAGCTATGAGATCCCTTGCTACTTGTGGATCCTCCAGGCCATGCAGCTCTACTTCATCTTCCACCTCCTCTTCCTCCATCTTCCTCTCACAGTCCCTAGATTTTGTCATCTCTTTCCTTTTCCCTCTCTCTTCTCTAAAACTTCCAGGCCCACCTTTTTCTTCCACTGCCCAATCACAGGGTCCAGCCTTTATTTGACCAGTTAAAATGGGGAGCAGGGCTCACATGGAATCACCTGAGTACATGATCCACTCTTCCTTGGGGGTAGGATTAGCATCAAAATACAAACAGTACCAAGGCAATCCACAACATAAAATGTACAAGAAGGTCACTCTATATGCTTTGTTTACCTTTCGGCATGTGTCAATTTTCCAGTTTTCTGGTTTGCATCAAATTTAGAGTCAAACAAGAAAGAAATCAGATTTATATCTGAATAGTCTCCCTTACTTAGTACTTTAGAGATTCCCAAAGGTTTTATAATCGCTTACATAGCTTTTCCAGTATACTTCAATATAAGTGGCGTGTGTGTGTGTGTGTGTTCATCTTCTACCACTGTCTCCTGTACTTTTTGAGATAGGTTCTGTCATTGAACCTATAGTTACCCAATTCAGTTAGTCTGGTTGCCCAGTGATTTCCAGGATCCTTCTATTCTAGCATGTTCTGAGGTCCTGTTCTGAAATTACAGAAGGACTATCATGCACAGCTCTTTATAAGTGTCTTTGGGTTCTTAGTCACCTTGGCATGTTTGTGCAGCCAGCACTTACTAAGCGATCTCCCCAGCACCCACAGTGTGCTTCTTAATCTTCAGTATAATGTAGCATATGAACGGTATCTTGTACGGCTTGAGACAGAGTTTACTAAGACAATCTTGGAATGGTTAAAAAAAAAAAAGGACAGAACAGACACACAAACTTACGGTAAAGCTATATTCACCTGGTCTGTGTTCTCTGGTGGAAAAACCACAGCAGCATGAAACCTCAGCTTATTATATTCAGTTGAACAAGGAAGCAGCATTTTTGCATACATCTGAACAAGGGATTGGGGTTATTGGATGCAAATAAAGAGGCAAGGCTTATATTTTACAGCTGAATTAATGAGACAGAGTTAACTAATCTCTGTAGGTGCAGTCTCTGTAGAGGAACAGCTGGCAGGCTACAATCATCAGAATAATAAAGCTATGGTGGAGATTCCCTGTGAATACTCTGAAACTCAGACATGACCTCTGAGGGAGGCTTTGCCACTTCCCTCTGAGTCTAATGGGGTTAGAGTTGAGAGCCTTGCTATCTTTTCATCGATCTGAGTCCTTGGAGCCATTAGACTTAGCCTTGCCCATGTCACCAACACAAATGAAACTCACTCAAGGTATGACTTAGGCAGGGGTTCCTCTGCTCCCCACAAGGAACCTTTTCCAGCTTTCATTCAAACATCCAACCAACAATAATTGCATCACTCAATAGACTGGAAATTCATAAAATACATTTTTCTTGGAGGATGAGAGAGTATCTAATATGAGATAAAAATTGGAGAAGTGCTGCTAAGATATATAAAAAAGTCTTGATTCTGGTTAATGTCCTTCATTAAAATAAAATTACAAGTGAGAAGATTTATGAATGGTCCATTTTTTCAGTAGATGAAAAGGATCTATGGCAGACAACATATGTACAGACATTCTCCCAATATTCCAAGTAGAAAGCCAAAAGTTATTTTATATTTCAAACCAGACATTTTAGATTTCTGTCTTGAGTAAAAAACACAAAAAGAAGGTCTGCATTTGGATTTGTTCTTATGTTCTTATCATATCATGAATAATGCTTTTTCATCTTTACACTGAAAATTCATTATATACTTACATATTTTCCTAGTTAGAGTTGTTATTACTATGATGAAACACAATGACCAAAGCAACCTGGGGAGGAAAGAAATAATTATGCTTACACTTCTATATCACTGTTCATCAATGAAGGAAGCAAGGGCAGAAAATCAAACAGGACAGCAACCTGGAAGAATGAGTTGATAGAGAGACAATGGAGAGGAGTGCTACTTACTGGCTTGCTCTAAATGGCTTGCCCAGCTTGATTTCTCATAGAATTCAGGACTGCCATACCAGGGATGGCACCACCCACAATGAACTGTGGCCTCTCCATCTATCATTAATTAAGAAAATACTCTACAGACCTGTCTTTAGCCTAGCTCTTATGGAGGCATTTCTGATTTGAGGTTCCCTCTTCTCTCTGATAACTCTACTATGTGTCAAGTTGACCTAAATTTAGGAAAAACACACACACAAACCCACTCTTCCACACACACAGTGTATATTATATAGAACATAATATATTGTACTTGTACCGCATATACTACTAATTGTGAAGCTAGAATCTCTGTTCATCCCCTTCACAAGTTGGAAAACTCTGTCTGCCCTCCTTCTTGCAACCCATCCTCAATGAAAACTCCACCATATGCTTGGAGAAAACTCCCTCATATGATTGGAGAAAATACCAGGCTAACAAGTAATTATCCTTCATTTCCCCATTTCCAGCAGCCCACCTTAGAGTGCCTGCCCAGGGACTCAGTTTTTGACCATGTGTGATCATAATCCCAGCTCCTAGCTGGCAAGTCATCACTCCTCACCTAAAGTCTATAAGCCCTTCTCCTTTAGCCTTGATGTGTGACTTCATGCAACTTCACCTGTGAGATTGGTGAACATATCTAAGACCTGCCTCCTAATAAACTTGCTTTTATTTTTAATCTGGTCCAATCTGAACTATATCTGTGTCACTGTGGGTAAGAAAATGTCTATCTCCAGATGAGTATGGCCCTCATGCCTCACTGAACAGCAACAACAGGGGGACAGGAGACATTACAAAGTCCCCTTCAATTACTGGAGGTCAGGTCTCTATCCCTACCTTCACAAGAAGACGCCACAGCCCATCTACACTTAGAGAAGGGAGGAGATGTCAGGGGCAGCCCTGCTTATACACTGAAGGCCTAAAATCAGCCATAGGCCTAAAGCCAGCAATAGGCCTATCATACATATATACTAACACCAAATCTTGGGTCTCTGGAAAAACATTGAAATAGAGGGCTATAAGCTATTGTAAACAGGCAGCTTTTGTGCAATTTACCAGCCTGAGTAGTCATAGACCTTGTAACTAGGTAGCCTGGGCGGATAACACCAAATTACATAAGGACAAGTGAATTATAGGCAGAGTCATAGTGACCTGTCCCCTGAATCTTCACCTAGCCAATACCCTGTTCTGAAAGATATCTGTACTCCCCCTGAACACCCACGCTCTGGTGTCATCCCAATCCTCACATCTTGCCTTTTTGTGTTTATAACCCCTGTGTAAATAAGTAAAAATTATGATTTGATTTATATATATATATATATAATGTCTATCAATAATATTTATAGATAAATATTTTATCATTAGTTATTGAAGTAGGAATTGTAGGAATTAAAATAAATAACACATAATAAAAAATTAATAAAAATGAATAAAATAAATTTGATGTGAATATTCATTTTAGTTATATAACAAATAATTAACATATTTACATATATTATGCATGGGTACTAAATTAAGATTTTTGATTAGGCCTAATATTTATGCATTTTTAACATCTTATTTGATTATTACATCTTCATATATTCATATATATGTACAAAATTAATTAAGGAACTTGCTTATTATGTTAAGATAGTACAATATTTTCTATCTATCTAAACCATTTATTCAGTTCTAGGGAAAATTAGATTTGCTTTCATTTTAAAAATTTATAAAATATTCTGAATTTGTAAGATGAGAAAATTTATTTACATAACTTTCTCATATTTTTACATTAGTTTAGCAATGTAATACTATTCCTATTAAGTATTTCAGGAAGTTAGAAAGCTTATAAGTTTTCAAAGGCATGTGTTCAAACAAAATAATTTAATGCATTAAACAAAGGTATCTGGGTCATGGGCATGAGTTTGTAGTCGCAACAGGCCTAGACAATTCAACATGCCAGTTGTCAGAAGTTGTGTTTGTCACAAAACCTCTGTGACCTCACAGAGATCCTTCAAAAAATTGTGTCTCGACTAAGAACTGAAGCTGATTAGAAACTATAGGCTCTGGAATGACCGTAAGTTGTGGACGGTTAAATTTACCATGAATAAGATCTGTAAGACTGCTCAGGATTTGCTGAGGCTGGATGTAAAGGACCCACAGTGTCTTTCTGAAGGTGATGCTCTACTGAAGTGACTTGTTAGGATTGAGGTGCTGGATGAGGGAAAACTGAAGCTGGATTACATTGTCAGCCTAAAAATTGAGGCGATCTTTGAGAGTCAGCTGCAGACCCAGGTCTTTTTTCTGTGCCTAGCCAAATCTACTCACCATGTCCATGTGCTCATCCTCCAGTGTGAAATCAGGGGAGTGGGAGTGAGGTGTATGTGGGGGTGTCTTCCAGCAGGTGATGAACGTCCCATTCTTTAATATCTGACTGTACTACCAGAAGCACTTTGACTTCTCCCTCTGTTCTCCTTATGGTGATGGCTACTCAGGCCAATGAAGAGGAAGAATGACAAGAGAGACCAGTGTGGGGCTGGAGCTGGTGATGATGAGGAAGAGAATAAAGTTACTACCTTACTGCACTAGATGATAGCTTAATTTTCCAGGTGATGAATAAAACAGAATTGACACTTAAAAAATTAAGGCATCTGATAATCACCCCAATATTTTGGACCAAGTTCTACATCTAATTAGATACATAAATTCCTTTCCCCACATTTTTTTCTTTTTCTCTTCAACTTAAAGTGTTTGCATTTATATATTATGCAACCTTGGCAGGCATAGTTTATTCTAGTCCCTTGTAAATGAGTCAGCTGCTTCCGGGTTTTACTTTGTAATCTTTTGACAATAAATTGCAGATGTAGCAATAGTCTTTGATCTGTGGGAAAATAATGGAAATGGCCTATAGAGATATAGAGCTAGCTTCATTGTTCTGATTATTGGCTGGTGGCAATCTCTCAGCAAGGCAAAGTCAGAATTCCTGACATGATGCTACAGATGCATGATAGTGATTCCAGAGGTTACAGAACAATGGATGAATGTAAGGGCAAATAGAGCAGTAACCTAGGCTCCTTTTCATTAAAGTATGTGTTATGGGCATGGTACATGAAAAGCAAATAGAGTTTGCCTGTTGCACATTAGAAAATGTATACATGCCTATAAACACCTTTGTGTTCTTCTATCCAGGTAATAACTACCACTTCCTGAGTGTTTACTATTATAGTAGGCTATGTAAACAACATTAAATACAGCTAGCTCACAGTATGTTTGAAGTAGATGGTCACCCTATGCATTATATCTCCTTTTATCCACTTTCTCTGTATCTGAGTAAAAAAAGCTGTATGTTTTTTCTGTTCACCAGAACATGGCAATGGTGATGTGATTTTGACAATATAATAAACTTGTGTGGCTAAAGTGTACAGGACTCCACATTTTTGCTAGACTTGAATTGTTCTAAAGACTGTCTACGTAATCAGGCTTATGTAGAATGCAACTGGATGGTCACTGGGAAGTAAAGGCAGTTTAGCCAATGGCCCTGAAGAAAACTGTGATACTTGTTTTTCTAGCCATTGGAACATGACTCTGACAATAAGAAAGTGAGTTTGGAAGTGGGACTTTAGTAGTTGATGTTCTCATGGAAACTGACATGAAAAGTGCTTTGTAGTTCAAATGAACTATGCCTGGATTTCTCACACAACTCGAAAGTAAGAAATACACACTATTCTCAGCCACTAAATTTGTTGCAATTTTCAATAATAGAAAAGAAAAAACAAAGTATTGGATAATTTTCAACTTTTGTTTGTTTTATTTAGCTTCATCTACCCAAGATTCTAGTAATACATTTAATTCACAGACTCAGGACCTGACAGCTATACTATGAAAACAAATAATAAGTGCTATGTAAAAATAATATGATCTATACACTCTTAAAAGGGAGTCAAACCTAACCTAGAATATGTCTATATTCCAAAGACCTACAAAGGCTTAATTAACTTTTCTAGAGTGCATGTAAGCTTTGAGAATTGTGGGTAAATATGCGCAGTGGTGGAGTCCTGGAGACTTTCCACTCGGTAGGTCTCACAAACAGGAGAAAGTCTAAGGTTCCAGAGGCTGTAGGCTTTGACGACGACAGGCCCCAAAGACACAAGAAAGTCCTTGGTTCCAAAAGGGTTTATTTTCATGGCAGATGGTAGATGGATCTGGATGTACCCCCCTGAAACTCAGGGCAGACCTGAATTAAATAGGGAGGGAGAAAGGGGGAGGTTCTGGGGAAGGTTTAATTGGCTCCACCCTCTGATCTTTATTAGTATGTAAACCTCTCTAGGGCCTGAGGCCTGTAGTCACACCCTCTACCTGTGCACTTTGGGAGGGACTGTAATGGCCTATATGACTGAACAATGTAGGTCCATGGAGACTAGACTGTGTGTCAGGACCCTGGGTTCTGGGGATGTGGCCAAACACCTGACATTTCTCCCTTGGAGTCTCAGGGTTCCAGGCCCATGCCCAGCCATGAACCAAGATACTCTTATGCAGTCCCACAGAGAATGGCAAAGGGTGAGTTGTTTTGATCTAAAATATATAATTTCAAGTTTTCTTTGGCATTTTGATGCCTTTGATAATCACATTTATTTGACTTTTACATATCCAGTTACTTTCTGTGAGATTTCAAGAACCAGAAAGTCTGTTCAGATGTCTGCTTAAGAAGGCAAATATATATTTTCTAAATGTAATATTTGAGAATTTTCTACAAGAACATACAGCATGGACATCAATCCACCCTTATCTCATTCAACTCAGTGTGATCTCTCTCTCTCTCTCTCTCTCTCAAGTATATGAAACTGTATGCTTAAAGTTTTCAAAACCTACTTTAATAAAGATTCTTAAATGCTTTAGCTTCCATTCTAACCTACTGCTCACCAGAGGTAGAGGAAAGTAAAGGTTTACAGAGTAAAGAGGATGTGGATCTGTTTAGGTCCACAAAATACTTCTTGGAGCCAATCCAATCTGATTTGTCAGGATACCAGCAGTTCAGTTCACATGAATCAGCAGCAGTAGCTTGATCAAGTTGCAAACACAATATATGAATCAGCAACAGCAGATCCAGAAAAAATGCAAGATTCTACCACTCAGCTCAAGTTCACAAAATCATCAAGAAGCTTCCACAACATGACCGGAAGATTTTTGGTGCATTGCCTTTATGAAGTCATGGAAAATTATAGCCAGCAAAGAAAGGTGAGGTGTACTAGTTCCACCCAGCATCATCAGTGAAGACCAGTGTCAACAAAGCCCAACAATGGCCAGTAAAAAGTGACAAGGCGTACGAATACCATCCAGCATCATCCACTGTCTGTTGGGCTATATTTATACCTTTTCCAAACATCACATGTTCTCTCATGCATCCTCTCTAGCAAAAGATCACATGCCCTTTTTCCAAACTTCCTCCAGAAATAAACCAAATATCTGATCTTATCAAAACAGCCTCCCACATGTTCACATTAGCAAAAACATCCTCTTATAAGAGATTTTCCATAAAAACATCACCTGATACAACCGAGTCTCCAAAGAAACCAGAAATTTCCACTTCATGAGACCTCTTCTTCTATAATTATAATAAAATGTCAAAAGATCCACACAAATGTACACTACACATACACACACACACACACACACACACACACACACAGAGAGAGAGAGAGAGAGAGAGAGAGAGAGAGAGAGAGAGAGAGAGAGAGAGAGAGAGAGAGAAACTTTTTGTACCAGGCCTATTTAGTGAAGTTTGTATGTACATCTGCTTACAGCTAATCACTTAGAATCAAATAACCTATTAGGAATGTAGTCCCTGGAGAAGAATGATTCATTGACACCACCACTAAGCCTAGCTCCCAGCAGTCATTGATTGCCTGTAAGTCTTCATGTAGGGTCAGATACTAATGAAATTTCCCCCCTCTTGTGGTGGTATGTTTACTGATATTATCATTGTATGTGTCTTGTTTAGGCAACCATATTGAGATTTGATGGGTACAGCCTTCCTATTATGTTTACAAGATACTCTCTTGGGGCACATCCTAGTCTTCTGTCTCTTGCAGTCCTTCCATCCTTTCCTCCACATAAAGTTCCCTTAGTTATAAGTGTGGCAGCTGCATTTTAGGTTCACCCATTAAGGCTGGGTAAGCCATGATCACTGATTCTCTGCCTTTTCACTAATTGTGGATCCTATAGAAGGCTTGTTTGATGAAGTGTGAGAGCTGCACTTACCTGTAAGGTATAGATGACCATTTCACATACAGGTAGAATTTCCCTCAGATAATTATCACAACTATTTTAACAATTATTATTTTAGTCCCCAAAATGGTGCAGGTGAATAAGATCAATAATTGAGAAAAGACATTCTCTTAATTTGGTCAAAGAAAACAACAGATTTTAGTCTTTATTATACCTGAAAAACAGAGACTAAAATGACTTGTACCTGGAGTAAACAGCTTCCTCATTGCACTTTTTCACTAACATACTATCTTAATTGAATCTCTGTCTTTAGGCTGCTGCTTATATTGCCACTTTTGATTAACTATTTCATTCACCGATTAATAGCTATTTATATTGTTATATCATTTTGCTTAGTCTTCTGTTTGATGCTTTTTCCTGTCTGGGTTTTGGCAATGGTTTCAAATATGTTGTGAGTTTCCATGGACAAACCTTTATATAGGCACCTGTTGTTATTTCTGTTTCTGAAATAATTGGATTTTGAAGTTGTGAGATTGAAATGAAAAATATGATCTATTTTATGATAAACTGGCAAATGATTGTGGCGAAAATGTGTATCATTTGACATTCTTAGAATCAATATACGAGTGGTCTAGGTGTTCTGTAGGTTCTTCAGCACTCAGTATTGTAGTCCTCAATTTCTGATTTTATCAATGCTAGAGGCTGTGTGGTAACATCCCTGTGAGTGGCTATGTTGTTGTAACTAGTCTCTATGTGATAGTATCCATGATTGTGTCTATGTAGCAGCATTTGTGTTACTGGTTATGCATCAGTAACCATGATAATAACTATGTAGTACTTATTCAAGTTTAACTTTAATTCAATAATATTTAATGGTTTTAAATATCTTCCCATATATCTGTTGGTGCCAGATGTATTTTCTAAAACTACATGTTCCTTCAAATATTTTATCCAATGGTTGGAGAGATAGCTGAGTGTTTATGAGCACTAGCAAGTGCTTTTAGAGAGAGGTTCAATTCCCTTCACCACCATGGCAACTCACAATGACAGTTACCTTCAGTTACAAGGGATCTAACTCTCTTTACATGAAAGCACTCACTCATAAACAAAATAAATATAAATGCAGTCTCAATGTTTTGATTTAGTATTTTTTTCACACTTTAGGAAAATAAAGATGGTAGGCAATGCAGGAGCACAGGTTACTGGAATCCTCCAAGAATAAGTTGGAGATACTTGATAGCAGGCACCAGAAGATGTCATTGAGAGCAGAAAATCTGGCTCTGATATCAAAGTAAAACAGAAAACTTTGTAGAGCAGAGCAAAAAAAAAATAAAAATAAAATAAATAAAAAATAAAGTTCAGAGGCTAGAGACCAGACCTATTTGGGGAATGAGGAAAAGTCCAGTGGCTTACATCAGAACCAACACTTAAGACAGATAGCTTCAGAAAAAGCTGCCTGGATCTTCCAGTCATAGCTGTAGTGAAGAACAGTAATAGAAAGAGATGTGGGAGTCCGTGCTGAGCATGGCGTTAGCAACTGCACTGGTATGAGGTTGGGATTCAGGAACCTCCTTTGGCACTCCACTGGAGCAGGGTCAACAAGACACCTTCCAAAGAATTCTGTTGAGTTGCTGGCTTGGGGATCATAGTTGAAAATTACCTTCCTTGAGTTGAACACTCTGGGAACACAGAACAAATACCATGGGTTCTGAAAACTCACAAGCAAAATGACCCTCATCAATAGTGAAGAAACTTCTTATTGGAATCATGCAGTTTTAAGTATGGTTGAAATCTCATCATAATCACTGTTTTCAGGAAAATACCGATGCAGGCTCTGAATAAATTATATTATTGGGAAGAAATGGCAAAGAGTATTACCAGTGTTTGCCTTTTGTCCAATCAAATATTTCCCAACCTGTGACTGACATCTATGAGCCCATGAAGGAATAGTTGGAGACTAAACTTGAACTGACACTCTTGTGAGAGACCAAGTTCAGAATCTTTACTTTCACCTGATTGTTTCCTAATTTGAAGCCTAATGCCCATCACCAGGCTGTCTTTGCCTTACTCTGCTGTCACCCCTTCTACATTTCTCTCTTTTGCCTTCTGTCTAGAGTTGGAGGTCTCATTGCCTCATCCTCAAGGGAGCAGGAATTATTTTAGGTTGTCTGATTACATGCCATTTTTTTTCTTTGCATAGTATTCCTATTGATTACTTGGGGATTTGCCGTCCTGAAGCCTGACCACATTCATTTTGCAGTCCTCCACTACTCAGCCTTATTTTCACCTATGCCAACCCCCCCAAAAGAAGAAAACAAACAAACAAACAAACATAAAACAAGCCCATTTTGTGTTGACAATATATTCACTGGAGTGACAATATATTCACTCAGTGGCCAGCCTCTTAAAGAAAACTCATTCCTTTCCTTCCCGCAACCCCACCAGAATCCATCAGTTGTGGAGAGCTACATGTCAATATGTTTATTATAATTTTTAAGACTTCTGTCTAGGCTGTGACTTTTTTGGAGGTGGCTGTAGAGGTAAAGGTTGTCACATAGGCCTACTATGTCTCTCTTTCTCAACTGTGAGTCTATAGTCATCAACACCATGGCAAAAGTACCTTCCTTGCCCTTTACTGTCAGTTAGAACATGGATCATGGATTTCCTTATGGTCTTCTGCATCAACACCCTCTTTCTCTTTTTATTTGACCTAGTCATAGCACCCAGAATGTCTCTCTCTTATTCTATTGTACTATATTTCATTTACTCTTTCCTCTGTATTTCTCTGTCACAGTAACAATAATCACTTAATCATATTCTTCCTCTTTTTTCTTACTCATAACCCAAATTACTAATATCTGAGTGTGCATAGTATTAACAGTGTTCCTTATCTCCTTCAAAATAGTCTATTATTGAATTTTCATTGTGTGTGTGGAGGATATGTGCTCTGATACAGATTGTTTCTGACATCAGTAGTCTTCTCTTGGAGATCATACTGAAAATTGAGCCCCATCAATGTCTCGATATTTTGGCTAAGTTTTTATACCTCAACTTCAGCAAATAATAATGACACCTCAACCGTACTAAAACTTGGTTCCACTTGTTCACTGCAAATGATATGATTGAAGAAATAAAAGTTACTTGTAAATTATATTATCCAATATGTAAAATACTTTAAAAATTCTAGAAGAAAACTGAGAACTAACACCTTCTGCAAAGTAATAAGGCACAAAATCAACCTACAAAAGTCAGTGAGGTCAAAGGCACTGGTACACAGCTGTCGGGAATGTAAACTGGTCTAGGCACTATAGAAGACTTTCAAAAACCTAAAACTAGCATTGCTAGTTTGGGGTATGTACCTGAAATATTATAAGGCAATGTATCACAAAGATGTTAACAGACCAATGTTTATTATGTGCTTTTCCTAATAACCAATTCATAAAACAAACTTGGAGTTCTGACAGAAGAATAAAAGATAAAAATAATACAGTACATATAAGACCTCCAAGGAGCTCACTTGGAAATTTCTATGGCTGAATACAGTAAAATTGCTAGATATGAAATTAACATACCCAAATCATTACTTTCCTATATACCGATAGACCTATCTATAAGCATACTGCAAAAAGAATCGGGCAAAAAGAATATGATTCAAAGTAGCTTCAAAAAATAATTAACTTAAAGTAAACATGACTGAGAAAGTTAGAAAACTCTATAATTAAAACTTTGAAACACTAATAAAATAAATTTGCAATATTAAAAGATTAATGGACTTACCATGCTCATGGATTGGTAGGATTAATATAGTTAAAATGACAAAACAACTAGTGTTCAGATTAAATTCAATATCTATCAAATTCTACTGCTATTCTTCACAGGAATAGAAAAAACAATTTAAAAATCATATGAAACACAAAAACTGTAGCTATCCAAAGCGATCTTAAGCTGGAAGCATCAGCATTCCTGATTTTAAGTTTTGCTACAGAAACAGAGCAATAAAACAGCAAGGTCTTGGTACAAAGCAGACACACAGATCAATGAAATGGGATAAAAGTTCTACATATGTGTCATTACTGCTCAGAGGATTCTAAGCTGGGTGAGGTAAATCGTTAATTTTGTGTATAGTGCCTTCAAGGACTACGGACATCAGTCCATAGTGGTAAAGATTTCAGTTGAATGCCAGCTAAATTTCTCCACGTCCTATGCAATATTATTTTGTGGTGTCTGCAACAAAAAAGTCTTACCAAAATGTCATGGAGGTTAATAACTTTGGCATTAGTCTATGCGGGTTTGTTTTGTTTACTTTTCTTTTGCATGTATACATTTGTGGAGATGTGGAGGGTGTTTCTATAAGATCCTACTGGACAACAATTCAAGGAGTTGCAGCCCATTCCTGGTACTGGGGGTTTGTTTGAAAGTATACAATGTCTAGTTGTAGGGGCTGGCTCCCGCATTAAATACTGACTTAATAATTCCTTTGACATATGTATATATTTTAAGTAGCTTTTGCCATACCAGGTTTTCATATGGCTTCTCTAAAGTCCTTTGGTATTTGTCATCCACCCCAACATTCCTTTCTTTACCCTTCCTTCCCCATACTCCATCCTATTTAATCCTCTTGTTCTAACTTCTTATTCTTTTGTAACATTATATTCTATATCCCCTTCCTTGGAAGATTTCCTCCTCTACCCATCCCTTTAGTACCTACCTTATGTTGAGAAACAAACACATCTATATTTTAAAAGATATATTTATTTATATAAATTATTTATTTATTTATATCTATATTTATATATATTATATATATTTATCTATATTACATAAGAGAAAAGGTAATATTTGTCTTTCTGTATCTTGGTTACATTATTCAGGATAATTGATTTTACTTTCTTCCAGTTACCAGTGAATTACATGATTTACTTTTTCTTAGTAGCTGAAAAATAGTTTACTGTGTAAATGTATAGCATTTTCATCATCCATTGATCAGCTGATGGATATGTAGGTTATTCCAATTTCTTTTTTTCTTTCCTTTTTTAGATTTATTTATTTATTTATTTATTTATGAGTACACCATAGCTATTTTCAGACACACCAGAAGAGGGCATCAAATCTCATTACAGATGGTTGTGAGCCATCATGTGGTTGCTGGGAATTGAACTCTGGACCTCTAGAAGAGCAGTCAGTGCTCTGAACTACTAAGCCATCTCCCCAGCCCCAAAATGTGTAGCCCAGGCTGGCCTTGAACTCGTTATCCTCCTACCTCTGCCTCCTTCCGCAAATCCTACCAGCATGCACCACCACAACTGGCATCATTCAAGTTTCTGATAATAAAAATAGAGAAGGAATGAAAATGAATGTGAAAGTATCTCACTGTAAGATGTAATCTTTTGTAAGTACCCATTGTAGGATGTATATGATCAACAATTATAAAGTGGAATTTTATGGGAGACTAATTTTCAACTTTTTGAGGAACCTATACATTGGTCTTATGCATAATGGTTGTGCAAATTTGTACTGCCTCTTCCTTCACATTTTCACCAGCATGTGTTGTCATTTGTATTATTGATCCTGGGCATAGTGATTGATGTAAGATGAAATCCAAAACAGCAATCCATTTGCTCTCCATACACTGACAGCACAGCCTCATTGTTGAAGACAATACCTGCATACCAACTGAACATGGCAAGGTCTGTCTAATGCCTTCACCCCTATGGACATGTTCATGGTACTAGAAATTACTCTGTATACTACTACAGGAGGCAGTAAACACCAACTGAATTACCAATGCTTCAATATACAATGGGGACCAGCCTGCACTGGTATAATACTGGCACAAAGCTAGTAGAGGTCACTAACAAATATCTGATTTAACTTAAGACACACCTGGTAAGATGCAAGCCATACCACTGCTGCGATGGTTCTCAGTGAAGAACTCAAGACAAGATAATGCAGGGACCTAGGGGAAAACAAAATACTATTGATGTACTAAAGGTATGAAGTGATTAAATGACTCCTAAAGATATTTTGCTATATTCATTAATCAGTGCCTTGCTCAGCTGTCATCAGAGAAGTTTTCTCCTAAATTAGATATGAACAAAACAAGAAACCCATAACCAGACAATGTACAGAGAGTGTATGGAACACTGTGCCCTAAATAGAAAGTTTCTGTAAATCTTTCCCCTTAGGGCTCAGGAAACTATGCAGAAGAGGAGGTATAAAGACTGTTAAGAGTCAGAATGGAGTAAATGGGGGACGCCAAGGAAACAAGGCTTTCTAAATACAGCAGGCCCAACACACAAATGAACTCATGCACAGGGCTTGCAAGAGTCTACACCAGATTGCCAGATGGGATCCTAGAGAGGAAAGAAGTGGGGACACACACACACACACACACACACACACACACACACACACACACACTGTCCCTGACTCAATAGTTAGTTACCTCCAATTGATAGCCACTTTCAAGTGAAAAATTTGTTCTCTCCCAAGACAGTCCCACTGGTAAAATGAACCACTCTTAAGGTTTGGTGTCATGTTCAGAACTAGATGATCAATATAAAATGAACTCAAATACAGCTTTGGAGGTTATTTGTCTCAATGCTGTCAGGGCATTTTTTTTTTTTAGCCTTATATGTTCATTGTCTATATATTATGACTGCCAGTTTTGTGATTTTTGTAGTATATGTGGGGTCTGTGTGTGTGTGTGTGTGTGTGTGTGTGTGAATATGTATATCTCTGGGTCTATATGTGTTTCTCATGATTTTTTGGCTCATTTTCTTTTTCATTATTTTTTTTTATTAATCACACCATTCGATTACATCTCAAATTATATCTCCCTTTCCAGTGACCCCTCCACAACCTTCCCAGTGCATTCACACTCTCTCCTCCCTCCCCTTTGCCTCTATGAGGGTGCTCCCCTACCCACCTACCCACTTCTGCCCTACTGGTCGAGCATCCTCCTATGCTGGAGCAAAAAACTGCCACAGAACCAAGGACTTCCCCTCTCATTGATGTCAGACAAGGCCATCCGTTGCTACATATGTATGTGGAGTCATGGATCCCTCCCTATACACTCCTTGGTTAGTGATCTAGTCCTTGGTAGCACTGGGTAGTCTGGGCACCCTGTGTTGTTCTTCCTATGAGGTTGCACTCTTCCCCTACTCCTCCTGTTTTTCTGCCAGCTCCCCCACCAGGGTCTCTGATCACTGTCTGATGGTTGGCACCAAGTGCCCACATCTGCATTAGTCAGATGCTGGCAGAACCTCCCAGGGAAGAGCCACACCTGGTTCCTGTCAGCAAGTGCCTCTTGGCAACAGCAACAGTGTTGGGGTTTGGTGTCTGCAGACAGGATGGGTCCCCAGGTAGGGTGGTCTCAGGATGGATGGACCTTCCTTTATTCTCTGCTCCATCTTTTGTCCTTGTCTTTCCTTTGGACAGGAACATTTTTGGGTTAAAACCTTGGAGATTGCTGAGTGGTCCCACCCCTGAACTGGGGGCTGTGCCTATCTACTGGAGGTGGTCTTTAGAGTTTATATCTCCCATTTGCTGCACATTTTAGCTAACATTATCCCCGTTGAGTCCTGGGTGCATCTTGTTTCCCTGGTGTCTGGGATCCTCCAGTGGATAACCCAATTTTTCATCTTCCACTGCTACAAATTTTTATTCGATTTCCTGACCCTCTGTACCTCTCTCCCATCCCCTCCAGTACCTTATCTGGGCCCCTTTTCTCTCTCCTCCTCCTGTCTCCTTCCCAGGTCTCCCTCCCTCCACCTTCCTTGATCTTCCTGCCCCCCCCCATTCAGGACTGAAGCATCCACACTCTGGTCTTCCTTCTTCCTAAGCTCCGTATGGTCTGTGAGTTTTATCTTGGGCATTGTGAGCTTTTTGGCTAATATCCAGTTATTGGTGAGTATATACCATGTGTGTACTTTTGTGACTCGATTACCTCACTCAGGATGATATTTTCTAGTTCCATCCATTTGTGTACAAATTTTATAAAGTCATTGTTTATAATAGCTAAGTAGTATCCTATTGTGCAAATGTATCACATTTTCTGGAGACATTCCTTTGTTGAGGGACATCTGGGTTGTTTCCAGCTTATGGCTATTATAAATAAGGTTGCTATAAACCTAGTGGAACATGTGTCCTTGTTATATGTTGGAGCATCTTTTGGGTGTATGCCCAATAGTGGAATAGCTGGGTCTCAGGTAGAACTATTTCCAATTTTCTCAGGAACGGGCAGATTGATTTCCAAAGTAGTTTTACCTGCTTGCAGTCCCACTAGAAATATGTTGGACTGCATAAGGGTATTCTAGGTCATGGTTGGGCAGTTGCCTAGAACCCTGAAACTCTGTGAGAGAACCGGCAGGAGTTCGGCACACCCCAAGAACCCAGGGTCCTGAAAAACAGTCTAGTTCCTTAAAACTCAATCACATAGGCCCACCATTACAAGCCCTCCCAAAGTGCACAGATAGAGGGTGTGACTAGAGGCCTCAGGCCCTAGAGATTTACATACTAATGAAGGCCAGAGGGTGGAGCAAATTAAGCATGCCTCCCCAGATCCTCTCTAGATCCTCCCCCAATACTCCCCCTTTCTCCCTCCCTATATAACTCGGGACTGCCCTGAGTTTTATGGGGTTATGTCTAGATCCATCCACCATCCACCATCCACCATCCACCATGACAGTAAACCTTTCTGGAACCAAAGACTTCCTCGTGTCTTTGGGGCCTGCCGCTGCCAAAGCCTCTGGCCTCTGGAACATTAGACTTCCCTCCTGCGTGTGGGACCCGCTGCAGCGTGGAAACCTCCGGGGACCCCAAAGCTTCGGCCCACTAATTTTCCCCACAGAAATGGCGGAGTATTTCTCTTTCTCCCCATCCTTACCAGCATCTGCTGACACCAGAGTGTTTGATATTGGTCGTTCTGGTTGATATGAGGTAGAATCTCAGGGTCATTTTGGTTTGAATTTCCCTGATGTTGAACATTTCTTTATGAGCTTCTCAGCCATTCAAGATTCCTTAGTTGGGGATTCTCTGTTTAGCTCTACACCCCATTTTTAATAGAGTTATTTGGTTCTCTGGAGTCTATCTTCTTGAATTCTTCGTACATTTTGGATATTAGCCCTTTATCAAATGTAGGATTAGTAAAAATCTTTTCCTGCCATTTTGTCCTATTGACTGTGTCCTTTACCTTACAGAAGCGTTTGAATTTTATGAGGTCCCATTTGTCAGTTGTTGATCTTAGAGCACGAGCCATTAGTGTTCTGTTCAGGAAATTTTCCCCTGTGCCAATGTGTTTGAGGTTCTTTCCCAAAATAGATAAGGGTTTATCTATCTTGTTGATTTTTCTCAAAGAACCAGCTCCCTGTTTTGTTGATTCTTTGTATAGTTCTCTTTGTTTCTACTTGGTTGATTTCAGCCCTGAGTTTGATTATTTCCTGCCAACTACTCCTCTTGGGTGTATTTGCTTCTTTTTGTTCTAGAGCTTCCAAATGTGCTTTTAGCTCTCTTCAATTTCTATATGGAGGAACTCAGGACTATAAGTTTTCCTCTTAGTACCACTTTCATTGTGTTCCATAAGTTTGGGTATGCTGTGTTTTTATTTTAATTAAATTCTAAAAAGTCTTTAATTTGTTTCTCTATTTCTTCCCTGATCAAGTTATCATTGAGTTGATAATTGTTGAACTTCCATGTGTATGTAGGCTATCTATTGTTTTTGTTGTTATTGAAGACCAGCCTCAGTCCATGGTGGTCCAATAGAATACATGGGATTAATTCTATGTTCTTGTATCTGTTGAGATTTGTTTTGTATCCGATTATATGGTTGATTTTTGAGAAGGTACCATGAGGTGTTGAGAAGTTATATTCTTTTGTGTTTAGGATGAAATGCTCTGTAGATACCTATTGAATCCATTTGATTCATAGCTTCCCTTAGTTTCACTATATCTGTTTGGTTTCTGTTTCCATGATCTGTCCATTGGTGAGAGTGGGATATTGAAATCTTCTACTATTATTATGTGAGGGACAATGTGTGCTTTGAGCTTCAGTAACATTTCATTTAAAAATGTGGATGCCTTTGCATTTTGAACATAGATGTTCAGAATTGAGAGTTCATCTTGGTAGATTTTTCCTTAGATGAGTATGTAGTATCCTTCCTCATCTATTTTGATAACTTTTGGTTGAAAGTCTGCTTTATTGGATATGAGAATGCTATTTTATTGGATATTAGAATGGCTATTTCATTGGATATTAGAATGGCTGCTCCAGTTTGTTTCTTGGTACAATTTGCATCAAAAATATTTTTTTCCGTTGGCTTATTTTCTTATTTGGTTAATTTGTTATATTCTTATTTGTTCGTTTTTGTTCTATGTTATCATTCTATAAATATCTGTTTGTTTTCTATGGATATGGATGGGAGGGAAGGTGGAGAGGAACAGGAAGAAGGGGGAGCTAAAATCATAATCAGGATGTATTATATGAAAATTTTTCTTTTATTAAAGAGAAAAATAAGTAAATAATCTAAGTAGTTTTAATTTACATGATGGCTTAGGATGTAGAACAAACATTATTTTCAGTGTTTATCAGAATGCTTTGCCTTTGGAGAACTCTGTTTAATTATATATCTTATTTTATTTGTATTGTTTGTTTTCTTGATGTTCATTTTCTTGATTCTCTGTACATTCTAGATATTAGCTCTCCATCAGATGCATAATTAATAAAGTCTTTTTCCCATTCTATAGATTACCTCTGTTCAAATGACAATGTCTATAACTGTACTGAAAAGTTTTAGCTTCTCATGGTCCCATTTATTGTTAGATCTGTTTGCACTTTTGTACATAGGGTCATCAGTTTGACCAGAACCATTTGTAAAGATACTACTGTTTTTCCTCCAGTGTGCATTGGGATAGTAGAGGTACTGCTTTGTCAAAATTGGATGTCTGAGGTGTTTGGAGTCATTTCCGAGTCATTAATTTCTTCAGCTGACCAATATGCCTGTTTTAAATATCAAAGATTATTGATTTCTTTCCATAGCTCTTTAGTACAACTTGAAATATGGGATGGTGATAACTTCAGCAGTTCTCTTACTATTCAAGACGTTTTAGCAATTCTAGTGTGTTTGTGTTTCCATAAGAAGTTTAGGATTATTTTTTCAACTTCTGTAAGTAATTGTGTCAAAATTTAAATGGGTATTATAATGTAGATTTCTTTTGAAAGGGTATCCATACTCCTAAACATGAACAAAAGAGGGTTTTCCCTGTTCTGATATTGTCTTCAATTTATTTCTTCAGTGTTGAAAATATTTTATTTCCCAAGTATTTTACTTACATGGATAGAGTTATCCCCAGAGAATTTTGAAGCTATTGTGAATGGTATTGGTTTTTTATTTATTTTTTATTTTTTTCTCAGCATGATGATCATTTGCACAGACAGGATACTGACTTTTGTGTGTTAATTTTATATCTCATTACCTTGATGAGAGTGTTTATTAGATGTAGAAGATTCTTGGTAGAGTTTTTAATGTATAAAATAATCTGCATATAAGGATATTTTGAATTCTTTGTTTTGTATTTGGATCCACTAGTTCAAGTTAAGTGTTCCAGCTAAGAGGTCAAACACTATTCTGAACAGGTGTGGAAAGAGTGAACATCCTTTTTTCATTTCTCAAATTCAAGGAATGTTTTTAATTTCTCTATGTTTATAGTGATGTTAGCTATGTCCTTGCTTTTTTGCACTGTGATATGGCCCTCTATTCTTAGTCTCTACAGGAATTTTATTATGAATAATTGTTAGATTTTGTTAAGTGCCTTAACTATATCTAATGAGATGATCATATCATTTCTGTCCTTTAAGTCTATTTATGTGGTAGATTATGCTTATTGATTTAGGTATGCTTGGCTAAGCTACAGAGAACACTTGGATACAAATATATAAATGGCTAACATATTGATACATATTTAATGACAGAGAACACAAAGCCAAAAGGTCTGAGAAATGAAATTCATTAATTTAGATAGCCAGTATGATATACATTCCTAATTAAACATATAGATATTCCCACTGGCTTGTTAAAGCCAAATCATGTTTTAATAATGTAGTGATTAAACATATTGCCTAATTATTTATTATGAGGTTACATATTATGCCTATGTGGAAATAACATAACTAAAATTCATCACTTATTTTCTGTGACTTACAGCTAAAATAATGTGAGTAATATGTGGACAAATAATAGCAATTCTCATAATCACTGGTTATTTCACAGGTTTTCTTTTAATGCTAAGTAAAGACCTGGAATCTTAATGGTTTAAATTTGAGGAATATAAAATTATAAAACTTGGCTGAACACAGCCGCTCTGTGAGTAACTGTGGCCCCTGAGCCTCATAAACCCTCTGATCATCAGTTTGATTTTATACCACTCAATTCAGAAGTCTTCATTATGTCTCAGGGTGCTCTTATTAGGAAGGTAAATGTGTAAATATTATTTTTCCCATATTACACATGAAGAAGTTTGGCAGAATAAAATGACTTATTCAAAGACACAGACCTCAGTGCATATGAGAATTAGTATTTAGAATTCTTTATTTCTGTTCTAGCTTATCACCATTCCTTCTCACAGTCTCTATGGTTAAATAAAATTACCATAGTACTAAGGCCAAGGCATTGCTATATGTGGTAGGTCATATTTTAGCTAAGTGAACATTTTTTTACTCTACTTGGAAATCATATTTCAGACCCTTCTGTATTCCAAGCATTAGGACCATTTGGAAATTTTACATATTTTTTTACTGTTGTATCTACAGCTGAATATATGCTCGAAGGGTGTTGTAAAACACACAGATGTTTCGTCTTTTCTTCTACCACTGCCTGTTGCCCAGCATCTTGGCTTCCTCTGTCCTTCTGCTGATTGCATGCTGTTCTCCACAAATTTCAGAGCCAAATCTCCTAAAGATGCTAGATGGGATTTGGCATGCAATTAGATGCTGATATGTTTACATTTAGTAATCAAGAAGTGGTACGATATTTACAGAAATGTTGAAGTTGAAAGTGAAACACCTTGAGACAGGCCCTGTGGTACATGCTGATTCTAACCATATCTGAAAGATAGTAGCAGGAAAATCATGGCTTAGAAGTTAGCCCAGACTATTTCAGTAAGATCCCATTATCTAATACATGAAACAGGGGAAAACTTTGGTATAATTTGTGCAACTCAGTAGGGACACCAGAAATTTTAATTCATTTCTTCATCTTCCTGTCTTTCACATAGGATAATGCTGTCCTGTTGACAATAAGAATGTGTAAGTCTTTATGCATTTGAATATAATCATTGAAAACCTTCCAATGAGTGTGATGTGAGTGAAAATTTTCAATTGTTTTTAAATACTGTGCATTATATGGTAATTTCCCTCTGATTGTAATTATTTCTACCACAAAGTTATTCCTTTATACTAAAAATATTAATCTTGAGTTAAGTAAAAACTATCTGAACTCATTACTTCTATTATTGCTTTGAAGATTAATGTTTTTGCCTTTTTGTTCTTAGAATACAAAAATCACATAATTTAATATTGGAGAAAAGTTAGGTACTTTCATTATTCCTTTCTTCTTTTCCTCACTTCCTCCCTTTTTCTTCCTCCCTTCCTGTCACATTTTCCTTCCTTCCTTCCTTCCTTCCTTCCTTCCTTCCTTCCTTCCTTCCTTCCTTTCTTCATCCTTTCTCTCTTTCCTGAACTCCTTAGAGATCCCCGTCTAACATTAGTAACAATGGGCTATAGACTATCTTTCCTTGTTTCTCTTTTTAGCTGATTTGATGTAGGGTTATGAGGTGAGTTTTATCAAATTGAGAATGTTTGATTTCACTTCATCATTTTCTCAGAAGCTTTAATTCAAAATTGATATTGAAGGGAAATTCTAAAAGAACCAAAATTTGCTTTAATACTTAATTATTAGTAGACATTTACTTGAAATAGTTATCCTCTTCTGAATGAATGTCATGTATAGGTAAAATTGCATCGGGCTCTACAATTTCCTGGCTTGTTTTTACCTTTTTTCTGCCATTTATTCAGTTAAACACTAATGTGAGAGTTGCAGCAAATGATTCTGTTGATTTCCTCATAGTCTCAAATCAATGAATCTGAAGACAGGGCAGTTACCTGCAAGAACATTACTTAACCAACTGCAGAAATCAGAGACAGAAAAGCTAGAACAATCTAAAATGTGAACATAACTTATAAAAACAAAAGTTGATATTCCTGATGTGGAAGAAGTTTTACTTATGGGGTGAGGGACCCAGGCAGTATTTATAGTGAGACCAACTGCTCATTGCTCCAGTCAGCAAGGAACATGCATGTCAGTCATACAGTTGCAGTCACCTACATCTTAGTAGCCACTTTAATTATAAGGGTATCACGTCTTTTCTTATCCTCATCAAAAGGCTGATCGAAACTGGAACATTAATTTCAGATTCTTAGATCCTAAACAGAAATCCCATTAAGCTGTGCATGGAGAGCTGGTGCACACAGCTCTGGGCTAATAACTGGAGTTTAAGCGGCTGAATGTGCTACGATTGTTTAGAGAGCAATAGCAAACCAGTAGATATGATGAACTACAGCAATTGATTTTTTGACATTGAATCAATCTTTCATTCCCAGAATAAACCTGACTAGTCATGACTGATTACCTTCTTTATATGCTGTTGGGTTTGATTGGTTAGGATTCTGTTAAGGCTTTTGCAACCTCATTTATAAGGAATATTGGGTTACAATTGTCCTTCTGTCTATCCTTGTGTTGAATTTACTGTATATAAACACTGTCTTCATAAAATAAGTCAGAATTTTATGTTTTCTAAAGGATATTTTTGTATATGTAAAGTCATTTCCTTGAATGTTAATGATATTCACCATGCAGTATGTGCTTCTGACATTTTGCGGTAGGCATGTTGATATAACAGATGTGTTTTAAATAGCTATTGTATTATCTTCTGTTTCTTTTATCATGGATCAAATATGAAAATTTTATATCTAATATTATTCTACTTTATACAAATATCAAAATTTTAAGGGCATTATTTACTCTTCTCATTGGTGTTACAAAATGACTATTAGAAACAATGCAAGTATAGAAACATTGATGTAACTAAATGCTGTTAGAAAAAATGCAAGGAAAGAAAAACTTATTTTGGCTCATGGTATCAGAGGCCATCAGCCCAACACAGTGGGGACAGCATGGCTTCAAGAAAAACAATTTGTGTCTTTGGAGTGTGAGGAGACTAGTCACATTGCAACAGTGACAGAGAGAAGTCTTATTTCTAAGGTTCTAATGTACTTATTTCTAAGTGACTTTACCTACACCAGATAGTCCCCACCTAATGGTACCCTTTACCTTCCAAAATAGCTCCATAATCTAGGCAACAAGATTCAAAACAGGAGAACATCAGTCTGTTAAATGCCATTTCTAATCTGAACCATAATACTTAGCATAATCTTACTTAGATAATGTCCTACAACTTGAATGTCTTTGGAACTGTCTACTTATAATTCATGTGCTCTTAAATTATATTTTAATTGTAGACAATGATAATCAATTTGTATGGATTTTCAAGACATCAGTTTTCTCTACTGCTTTTCTCTCTCATTGCTTGAAGCGCTTACATTTCGTGTTTTGTAAATGGTTTCTCTTCTCTTTTCTCAACTTCCTCCTTAATCCCTTCATTTTTATTTCCTTCTTCCTACAAGCACACAGACACACACACACATACACACAGATACATGCACACACACATACACACACACTATATCTCTTCCTCTTGCTTATTTAGAATGATGCATATGGTGGCTTATCCAAAGTTTATCTCTGAAAATTTTAATAAGTGCTGTGAATGCTGCAAGTGCTTTTTGTTGTTGTCTGTTTCTTTGTTTTGCTTATTCTCTGTTGATTTTATTATTTTGAAGATTGAGTCAATTTACCTGGTTCTTAATTTTGTTGTAGAGACTCCACATAATATAACTCTGTAAGAAAGTTCATATTTTTGGCTTAACAGATAATCATCATAGTTAAACTCAAATTATAACTTCTTTCTATTTAAGATGTATTGAATATATTGTCAGTTCAGATGATGTTGTTTCAGTCTAATTCATATTTAGGAATCAGGCACGTTTGGAGTCAACAGCTTACATGTTGTAAGTACTGCCCATTGTTGGCTCATTCCTTTCTGAGATCTACCCTTATTTTTTTCCAAGAGTCCTTCATGCTGCTGAGTTCTTCTCCAGGTATCCTGTCATGCAATGTTGACTGCTGTGCTTTTAGAGCTTCAGCTACCAAGCACTACCACAGCCATAACTTTTTGTCTGTAGAGAAAAATTATTAAATCTAGCAATTATTATCCTTTGGTTTCTCCTCTTAAATTTTGACTCATCTCCAAAAACCTGTCTGCTGTGCTTAATATGATAATCAAATATGATATTGAAAAGTCCAATAATTTTGTGTATCATAGAAAATATTTACCTATTCTGATTTTTCCTCATTGTATATTCTCTTTGTAATATTTAGTCAAGTAAAGGGAGAAAAATCTACTAGAATAATATCAGCCTTTGATTTTTTTTTTTGAAACCATGATGTGATATATAAAGTTTTCCAGAATGTACTTCTCAGGCAGTACATCTCAATTTTTGACCTCAAACTGATGTACACATACTTATCTTTTGTTTAGTTTTGTTACATAAACCCAGACAATAGCACTGTGGGTCTATAGATACTGAAATACGATGGGATGAAAGACTGTTGGAAAATCTACTCAAGTTTTGAAAATCTGTCAAATGTTCTGGCTTCATAGCATCCTTCTAGAGTGCTATTGAGAAAGAACATGTTCACCGAAGAGTCTCTGCGTACCTCCACTTTCAGAAGATTCTTTGAACATGAACAGAACTTTCAGTGTAAACAAAATTTTTCACTGAGTTTTTTGCTTCTAATGTTTAGCCTACACTCAGCACTGATTAATCAACACACATTTGGCCAAAGCGTTTATGTTGTTTTTAGCTTGCTTTGCTTTCAATCAGCACAAGATGACTGATTTAGTTACTTAACAAGGGCACATGCATATTCTATCTTTATATTTCTTCATCCACTTAGAACATGACAGCATAAAAAATTTGGAAACCTGTGCCTTTGTATGCACATATCTATACCAACTAACTGATATCTTCTTAAAGGGACTTTGCCCTGAGCATTTCAAAGCTTTCCAAATATTAAAACCATGTGTAAGTATCTTCTGGCTATTGAAAACAAAATTGCCTTATGTCATCCTAACGAATAGTTGTGAAGAAGTTTTCTTTAAATTAATATATTTCAAGTCTACTGCTTTGTAATAAAAGCAGAGCTCTACCTTGTAAAGATTATAGAACTAACTGTCTTTGTTTTGTAAAATCCTGCTACAGTCTTGGGGCATGAAACAGATTTGCTTCAGCAAAGTTCAAGAGCTGGCCAGGAAACATAAATTGCCAAGAGGTTGTAAAAAGCATATTGGAGCTGGGCCAGATATTACCCTCTGAATTAAAGAAGGAATTTAAAAATCATGGCACTACTTTAGTTTTTAACCAATAGCTAACATAGGGATTTCAGATAGGGAGAAATATATTTTGATTAATTTTGCCCTTTTCAGAGGAACTTGGCAGCTTTGTCCTTCAGCAGCTGGAGTTTATGTAAGGCCTTATGGAGCAAGTCAGCCAACAGGGAGTTACAATAATCTAATCTTCATGGCCTGGATACAGCCTTGCGTGAGCAGCTTGCATAAGTAAAGCACTTTTCAGTTTCTCACTAGGGGGCTGAGAACACAAAGGTATTACTGGGGCTTCCCCTCTGTGACCAGAATTATGAGAGTTAGGATCCTCATTTTCACCTATGTGCCTGAATTCTCAAATATTATTGGTAGGGAGGAAAACAGCTGCTAGATTAATAATAGCTCTCTATCTAATTATACAATAGACAGCCATGACCTGCTAAATTTAGGAGAACTAAGGTTAGTAATTTTCCAATAAATTTGATTCATCATGATGGGCCCTATTTATAATAAAATGTAACCAGGCTTATGGTGAGTGAAATAGTCAGAATTTTTGTCTGGTTTTAATTTTGCACCAGCCTCACTTAGAAGCTTTTCTTGGCTAAGAAACATGTAGATATTTGTTGTATCTCATACTGGCTTCTTCAGAAAATATATAGGAATCTATGTCCTTTTTCAGGTGTGTCCTTAAGACTGTAACAGTGATCTGGCTCTTCCCTTCACTATCTTCACTCACAGTTTTTAGAACACACTTAGTATTCATAAATACATATTTAACAGATTATTTGGTGATCACATTTATACCTTATGTATACAAAAGGACTATATTTAGATATTGTACCCCAAGCTACGAAACTATTCACACGATCATTTCCCTCCTACACAGTATACATCCTTTTCTCTGCTGAATAAGTAGCATGTGTCTGTGACATGTAAGTTGTCTAATATATTCTGCATCAAAATGAAGCTGTTTATCAAGAAGAGATGTTAGACAGTAAAGTGGCTTAGACTAAAATGCTTCTGTTCTTTTCCCTTGATTGTAGTAATTATATTTAATCATACAAATGTATGGAAAGTCAGTTTTATTGTATTTCGTTGGTACCATTTTTTCCTTTTTATCAGTTTATTAAAGAAAAAACTTTGTTTTAGAATACTCTTCTCCTTTTCTGTTTGTTCATATTGATTGGTTTGTTTGTTTGTTTGTTTGTTTTCTTTATTTATTTTACAGTGGATCACTATGTATTCCTGGATGCCTCTCTATATAGAAGAAGCTGGTCTTGTATTCACAGAGATCTGTCAGCCTCTGACTCCTGAGTGCTGGGACTACATGTATGTCACACCACACCAGTTGATTTTAGCAATCTTGTTAAGTGTGTGAAATGTATTGTGGTTGAGCCATTGTGATGACCACAGCAACTGGCTGTTTTGCTACCCATGTAGCACACATTTATACACATTTAAAAAGGGGCAGCAGGTGGCACATGTTTGTAATAGCCCACTTCAAACCAGCCTAAACTATACAAGATCCTGTCTCAAAACCAGCTTATCAAACAGACAAACAAATGTAAATAAACAAATAAAACTGCAAATCAAAAAAAAATTAACAAAAGGATTCAAAAGTAAAGTGATCTGCAATTAGAATTCAACTTTGTTTTCTAGTTCCCTTTTTACTTAGGTCTTGAGTTTTGTTTTGTATTGTATTGTTTTGTCTTTTGTTTTTGTTTTGTTCTGTTTTTCAATTATCTTTGATTCTTTAAAATATTCTTGTGGTTTGAATATGCTTAGACCATAGGAAGTGGCACTGTTGGGAGGTGTGGCTTTGTTGGAGGGAGTGTTTCACTGTGATGTTGGGCTTTGAGACCCTCCTTCTAGCTGCTTGCAAGACATTCTTGCCCTGTTTGCCCACAGAATAAGAAGTAGAACTCTCAGCTCCTCCAGTATCATGGCTACCTGAACACTGCCCTGCTTCTACCCATGATGGTAATGGACTGAACCATAGAACCTGTAAGTCAGCTGCAATTAAATGTCCTTTATAAGAAGTGCCTTGATTATGGTATCTCTTCACAGCAATGGAAACCCTAACTAAGACAGTGAGTAAATAACAAATTATTGCTTTTATATATTTTCTGTGCTGTAAAAAGGGAAGCTTTAGAGCAAAATGACAGTGTGAATATAGGAAACAAGAGAATATCGTGATTTGGTCTTCTGCCAGGACATCTCCAACCACAATTCTCTAAAAAAGACAGAAATTAGGAGCAACACAGTTTATTAAGAATGGGGCTATGCCTCTAAACTACCATGCAGAGAGGTTTTGGCAGTGGGATAAACAGAAAGGAAGGTTGATTTTGTTAAGGTAAATTGCTTTTTCCTCTTCATTCACTGGTTGGATGTAAGCACAAACTCAGTAACGAACTGAAGAGCAACTAGCAACCAAAACACAGCCCCTGTGTAAGAAAATTATATATTAGCAGACACAGAAGTTTGGTAATGTCTTTAGCAATTTTACTCCTTTCCAGCATTAATTTGGCCACCAGTTTCCCCACTAGGAGCAACTCAACACCTCTTCAAATCTGCTGCTCTCAACCAAACTCCAGACTCTCTATTGAAGTATTTTCATAGCATTGTCTGTGAATTTGCATGGTCTACCTCAAATTTATATTGTTCATGCGATATTCACATACCAAGTCCTCTACTGATAATTGTCTCCTATCTATGTGTTCACCCTTCATATCAAATCGCTACCATTCCAATGTCTTTGGCAATCAATTCCAGTTTCCTTAAACATTCCTAAACTGATGTTGTGACTTTCCTCACTGAAACAACTTTATGATTTACTCTTCCCTTAGGATAAGGGTGCCAAGGTCTGTAAAAGTATCCACAGGCTCATTTGACCTGACCTCCTCCACCCTCACCTCCTTCTCATTATTTCCCATGCCCCCACGCTGCTCTAGGCAACCTAATACTTTTCTTCAGTTCCCCTCCCATGACCTGTCCTTTTTTATTTCCTAGCTTTTTCAAAAAGCACTTTTGTTGTTAATATTTTCCATCAGTTTCTTCTCTACTCAGCTAGCTTCTGTATACTGTATACTCAGCTCTCAGGCATTCCCAAAGTCTATCTTTCTGGTTCAGGTTGGGAAGCCATTCTTGTGGTACCAATTGTTTACTGCATGTGAGTATTTAATATGCTTCTTTGCAATTGATTACTCAATAGAAGAGATCTTTTCTCTACAGTTAAGTTTCGAAATGCAGCATCATGTCCTCTGAGCCTTCACATAATAAGTATAGTTGAATATATCTCAATGTTGAATTTCAAAAATGGACAATTGTAAGCAGGGAGATGATATAGTGTGTAAGAGGATGTATTGTACCAGACTGAGGGAATGATATTAAATAGCACCTAGGTCAAAAGCAAGATGTGGCTACATATAACTATCACCTCAGTATTATTGGCAGGAATAGACAGATGGACCTTAAGAATTTTGACTATGAGTCCAAGGCAAAGTGAAGTTCTCTTTCAGTGAGTGACTTTGTCTCAAAGAGACAAAGAATGCTAGGGAAATACAATATTCTTACCTATGTATGAACAATCACAGGCATACAGATACATGCACTCATTTGCATGCAACACACACACACAGTCCTATTGTATCAATTATTTAGTCATAGTCTAAGACACATATATCATATACATATGTCCAGTTGTAGAAGTAAATTGCTTGAGTTTAAATAGAAATCTCTACAGTTGGTGAGAAATGTTAGTGCTTTAGCCATGTTTGATCATTTTCATTGTGTTTCCAAGGGTTTATGAAGTAGCAACCAGCCTGTAATCTCTCTCTGCTTGTACCTGTGCTGATATTGGTATGCATAGCATTTGTATCTTTTTTACCCATATTTTTCCATTTCCATTTACCCTGCTCAGCATGGCAGACCTGCTACCACCATGCTTTTACAATCAGTAATGGGATCCCTGCCTATCCTGACAAGGCCATGAAAAAAATGTCCTATATGCATATAATATACTCTGATAATGCTCATTTTCCCACCATAGTAGATTCTCTGAGCCCTCCCTGCCTTACTTGCTACTCAGTCTTTCTACTCAGCAAGTCTCTTAGATAAACTCCATTTGAACCTTCAAAATGTTTCTTCTCCTTTCTTCTGCGACCCTCTTCCTAAATTTAAGAAATAAGTATTTCTCATTATGATTAGTACAATAGCTTTTCAAATTAAAATTTCACATTTTTCTGGGAGATATTTTCTAAAGTGGGTTGATGGTATAATAATTCTTTAAAAATTTTTGAAATTTGTGGGGATTTTTTGCCTCAGGAGGCTAATCTAGCACCTTCCTGGGATCGGTAATGAGCTGGCCTCAGCCCAACTTTAGCCTTAAGCCAACTCTTTAGCCTTAAGTGGAGCCAACATTTCCTCACTGTCCATAATTCATAACTCTATGCATATAATTACTTTACTTTGAAGTCTCAATACAAATTTAACCTCCTATATTATGTATCTGCAACTTCCCAGCATGGAATTTAGTGCTCTTGTGGTAGCATCTTGTTTAAATTTTATTTATGATATTCATTCTCCTTTAATATGCTTGTTAGTTTTTCTATTTGTGTCTATTCATCCTCCCAGGCAGAATATAATTTCTTTAGGCCTCAGACTCTGAAGATCCTCTCTGTATCTCAATTCTAACACAAAGCCTCTTTTTTGTTACTGACAATTGGCTCAAGTTAACAGAGTTAAAATATTCTAAATTTTCATTTGTCATTTTGTTCTGCATTATCCCTTATTTTTGAAAGAACTGTGATAGCAAAAAGTCCTCTAAGGAAAAAAATAAAACAACATTATTATTATAGTTTATACTTCACTTTCTAAAGGAATCAATGTTGAAACCACAGCAATGATGGGATAGTAACCAAGGTATCATAATCATATAATGGCACTGACTCACTAATCAACATGTGCCTGGGGAACCATGGGAACCAGGAGGATGCAAATGAGAAAGCACCAGGAAATAGACACATTGATTGAAATTCTAATCATTGCCACTGAGAGCAAACTGACTCCATCAAAGCTGCATGAAAATCAAGAGTAAGGATGTACCCAGTGTCTTCTTTACTCTTTTTTTTCCTAGTTGTAAATCAGAATAGTGCATTTAAATTTGGGCTGTACATACTTATTCATATGGTTGTGTAATCATGAACAGGCAGATGTACTCACACATGTGTATACTGACACCAGAGATTCATCTCTGGTGTTTTCCTCTACTGCTCTCTGTCTTATTTTTTTAAGTCAGGCTCTTAATGTGCTCAGATTTCATGGATTCAGTTACACTGCATAGCACTGAATGCTGGGGATCCTCCTGTCTCTGCACTCCCAGCCCTAGTGCTAGGATTGCAAACATATGCCACCTTGTCTTCATTTTATGTGGGCTCTAGGGATCCAAATCAAGGTCCTCATGCTTGCAAAGAAAGCACATTTTGCCTGAGTACTCATCCTAGCCCCAATCCATTATAACTTATGATAATCAGATTAAAGTTACAAAAGCCTACATGGAAATTGCTTGGGCAGGTGGAACAGAAAAAAAACCTGACCTATTACCAAAATGCATAGTCCTGGATGGTTTTCTTCAGATGTGATGTTAGATCACTCTATGATTCAGTGACAACTCCTTCCACTCAAACAGTGCCAGAGGACAAGGAGAGTTTTCTAACTTTTGGGGACATATGATTAAAGAGACCATTTCAAAAAGACTATAATAAAGCTTATGCTTAAAAAATCTCATAAGTAAGTAAAAAGTAAATATCATGATTCTCTTTTATATTACAGTGATAAATTCTATGATTAACAAAATTTTAAGCAGATCAATGAGACTAAATTCTAGTTAGTTTTAAAATGAATGTATTTCTTCAAATCTCTCTTCTCTTTTAGAAGTATTATCAATGTTCTATTTTTCATTACTCTCATTTGTGTGAATTCCAATTTCTTTTATGTAAAGAATTGTGGGGCAGTGAGCTATGAGAGAAAGCTGGGTGCCTGGTCGAATGAGATTTTGAACCCTGGATACCCACTGGGACTGAAGGAGTTCAGCTCTTCCTGGGCCTCTGGCTCTCTCAGCTTCAGCACCCCAGAGTCCCTCCCACAGAGAAGCCCATGGCCATCGGTCATGTAGGAGTAGCACCCTCACATGCAGATGAGGTATCCCAAAGCTCTCAGACCAAGCCATAAGGGTTACCTGCTGCCTGGACTTTAACCCACCCCAAACTGTATATATGGGCCCAACTCAGAAGTAAAAAGTGTGTGTGAGATTCATCCCGTTGTATGAGAGCTTAAGAGCTGGAACACTTTTCCCCTGCTGCTGAGGCAGCAGTGGTCTCTCCCTGCCTGCACTCCATCCCTCTGGGACCGCTCTGGAGCAGAGGCAGGCAGAGGCAGTGGAAGTTCGCACCCTGTCCTGAGCCAAGCCAGAGATCCTCGTGGGACTCCATCTGGAATCCAGACCCACAAAGAAAGAAATAGTAGGAAGGTAACCATATCTTTTTACACATTTTTCCTTTACTTCTCTCTAGGACTGCCAAACATGGTGGCCCATTAGTGTTACTACAGCACTCAGGAAGCTAAAGCAGGAATATTGCTGTGATTTCAAGGTTCAGCCAAGCTATACAGTGAGTTTCAGGATGGCAAAAGCTACAAAGCATGACCAAGTCTCAAAACAAACAGTCAAATAAATGTACCCAATGAAACAAACAAAATCGAAAACTATCAAACCTAAAAATTACTATTTTTTAGAGCAAAGGAGTAATCTGAATTCAAGCTCAATTCTGGGGAAATGGACAGCTCTCCTTTGATACGTGAGTCCTACTTCTATCCTTATTGGCTTCTGACCATGGAACTATGACTGGTGTAGGAACTGGCTCTTTTTGTGTCTGCATTTGACACTAAAGAGATATTAGAAGATAAGTAGAGGATTTTACTTTCAGTATATCTAGGAAGATGTGCATGAATGTCAGAAGTTGCTTTTAAGTCCAGGTGTGTTCTATGTTTTTCATCTCAGCTTTAAAAATCTTGTTCACTTTATGTAGGTCTAGACTGAAAGCTTCTAACCTCTCTACAACATTAACTAGGCCTCGAATGTTTTCAGCCTCTGAAATTTGTTAATGAATAAGCTTACAACTTCCTAGTTCTTTTGGGGCTCTGGTTGGCTGGTTCAACTCAGCTCTTCTGGCTCAAACATATCTCTACACTGACTGATTCAATCTAGCTCCTCTCGTCTTTGAAAACATGTTCTAACCTTCTGGCTGTTTCTCATTCTCTAGCTCATTCTGTTTTCACCGGTGTTTAACTTGTTGTCTATTTGCAACCTGTCTATAAAATTGTCTCAGTAAAGCCCTTCTTTCTCTCTGTACTATTCTTCAAAAAATACCTTCCCTTTTCTCTCTTTTCTCATAAGAATTACACATATCTCATTTTGTCAAATCTTTCTCTGATTCATCACATTGTCACTCAACTATACATTATGCCCTTCCCCCAGCCTTGAGCAGGGCTAAGAGATGAGACCTTGTTTACAACAATAGACCAAACAGTAGGACTCTGGAGGTACCGCCTGGAGGCATTTCCTGCCCTTGGCAGAGGCAGTGCTTGCTTTGGCCTTAGTGCCTTTCTGTCTGCCTGTAGCCTGGTACACGAGCTGAGAATAGACTGCCTGCTGAGCTTGCTTTGAGACATCTCGGGCCTGCAATTACCTATGGATTCCTCTCACCTCCAGCAGGATGGTTTCTGCTCACCTCCAGCCGGCTGAAGCAAGAAGGAACTCTGGGGGTGGGGGTGGGTTATCCCCTTTAAATTGAAAGCTGAACATTAAAGCATTGAGCCTTGATCAGAAACCTTTATCCTGGCTTCATCTCTTCCTGCCCTCCTGTCCCTTCCCAGCCTCTCTTTCAGGTGAACCTGGTCAACTGTGGCCGATGCCCCTCAACAATACATCACTTTCAAATATAGGTGCTTCCTTCTACAAATTAAATTTAATTTCATTGTTTGGGACTAGAGGATTATGCTTAAAGTGTTTCTGTTTTCCAGCCAGTGTAACCATGTTGCTGGATTAAATCACTCTACAGGAGAAAATATCATTTTTACTGTTATAATACTTAATTTACTCTTATCTTTAGTTTACAGGAGGCACTAAATATCTGGATTCCATTCTTTTCTAAAACATAAATATGAATGTTTTAATGTTGTCCCAATTCAATGCCAATTACCCACACTGTATCTGAGACCATATATATGAGATATGAAAACACAGGGAGACTGGAAGGAAAAAAGAGATCAAGAAGAGGGAGGCAATGGAAGGGGCAAAAGCAGAGAATATAAGGTTAAAATATTTGATATATAGGAAAGAAACTTTCTATATGAACCTAGCATTATATGTAATGACATACACCAATAAAAATATCAAGGACTTTAAATAGTATAATGTCAAAATGCCTAGATTATTACCCTTAATGTAAGCAATGACTGTGATTTAGAAATAAAGCTAAGGCTAGGCTTTGCTTCTCCTTTCTTTTTACTTTTCTCTAGGTAAAAATATTTTAGAATGAAACATGTTGCATTTTTAAGAAAAAAATAAAAATTGTTTTTAGGATAATATGCAAGTATATTATATCTTAAATTATATATTAAATATCTTAAGATATATACCTTAGATGATATGCATTTTAGATTTTATTTTATATAATTTGAATTAACTAGTAGGCTGGAGAGCAGACTCTCAGCATCTAGCATAAATGACACGATATAATTCACACATCATCCTGATCCATCTCAATGCTGTCTTGAGGTACAAGCTGATCAGTGCTCCCCAACAACAGGTTACAAATTAGAACAGTGTTTGACACAATGGTACCCATTGTGCTACAAGGCTACAAGGCTGTTACCTCACTTGTTGGACAGCTCCATCGAGATACCAGTGAAATCAATGAATCATTGTGACTATTAATGAAGAGAATCCTGCTATTCTATAACTCATATTTCCAAAATGAGGTGGCTCTACTTCACAAGAGGTAACAGTATGGAAGTCTATATACTCTTTTCCAAGTGCTCTTGACTAATACCCTTATATAAAAAATGGATAAAGCACTTATTTAATATTTAATATTTTGATGTATGTGTATGTTTGGTTCTGGCTTGCTCCCAAGATTCCATAAGAGTATACTGTTAGATAAAAAGCATCTCATACATTGTTATGAAAAATGTGTCTTCACATCACCACCATCTCTGAAGCACGTTAAAAATGCTAAACTCAGTTCAGCCTGTGGATGCCTGTACACAGTAGTCCTTACTTAATGAATTCCACTTAACTCAGGAACTGAGCCAACTCACTTGAATTAGGTGTATGCATTTGTAACAAAGCTAATCTCAGCCAATGACTTGTTTGGGTCAGGCAAACATCACTGTGTGACTCACCATCTGCCTGTCTGCAGCCACTTCTACTCTCTGTATCTCATTCATAAATTCTGTTCAGAAATGCTCTGTCCGTGCTGCAGACTGTAGTTCTTTTAGGCTGCTCTTGTACTGATGGCTACCTGATTGTATAATCATGGATAAAAACCAACTACGATTTTTATATTTGTTGCAATTTTTTCTCTGAGAGAAATAAGAATTTTAATAAATTCAGCCAACTTTATGAATCACAATCTACTTTCCAACAAAATCTTTAAGTAGCTCATATATTCTTAACAATTCTGAAGGACTTATGATTTTATCCAAGCATTCACTGGGGTGTTTTTAAATAAATATAGACACTCATCCTGATTTTTCAAACTCTGAAGGGCAGAGTCCTTAAGAAGATTGGAAAACACTAGAAGTCCAAGTCTCTGTGGAGAAGAGCACTTCTGAAACTGCAGAGTATATTCCATACCCTAGGGGGCCTGCTTGTGTGCCTCTGATTTCAGAGGACACGCATTGGACCTGAAATACTACATTTCAAGAAACTAACACTAAAGAAGCAAGATTGAAGCATCAGGCCTGGTGGAAATGAGCACTGAATAACTATACAGATGTTTCTGATGTGCCTCCTTTGAATACTTGGGCATCATGTCCTCAGCTCTGGTTGTTTGGCGGCATGTTAGTAAGCCTGTTTTGGGTTAAGCTCAACTTAGTATTCTCTACCTTATTTTTATGAATAATGAAACAGCTATTTTGGTCTCCATATGTTTTATATCTAGATCTATGCCTAGTAGTTTTTAAAGTATATGTGCATGTGTATGTGTGTGTGTGTGTGTGTGTGTGTGTGTTGCTTAAAGATCAAGAAAATGAATTCTATCTGAGAAAACTTTCTAAGTCTCCTGCCAGTAGCAGATCTACCATTAGATATCTTGTCATTAAGGACTGAAAGAGCTTTCTTGCAGACATTAACTCTTATGTAAGGAAGTCTTACTGGATAGACCTTAGCACACCTTCAGCAGCCATGCTGTATTCTCTGTTTGAATAGAGTTGTTGGAGAGAAATAAATGCCTCATATTTTTCCATGATTCCTTCAAAGATTGAAGATTTATGAATACAGACTTCTGGGTACACTAGTCAGAGCAGACATGTGTTGATGGTGGTCATGGTTATACAGAATCCCTGTTAGTCCCTGCTAATGGCCCAGGCGAAGAGTACAATAAGGTGGAGGCCAAAGCAGAAGAGTTCAGTGAGCATTTTTTATCTACTAGTTGTCTCCTGGGTACAGGCATGATCTTTGTCTGCGCAGTCAGATATTTTAGAGAAAATAGATGTTTTACTTTTAAAAAGACTAGTTCTTTCCATGCTTTCTTCATAGGAAGGCATATTCATAATAAGCACTTGAGTTTGGAGGTGGGGATTCTGTGAGTAGCCCTAGATTTTAGAAAATTTGATGAAAGTAGAAACCTCATGTAGTTCAGATATAAAGTGAGTAGCAGTCCTGGGGGTACACTGAAGTCTTTGTTTCAAAGGACTCTAGTTTGCAGAACTCTGTCAGAAACATTCTACAGTTACACTCCATAACATTAATTATTTTATCCAGATAGTTATGCATCATGAGAGTTAGGAAGCATGTAGAAATGAAACTGAGAAATAGGCAACAATACATGCTGGGTTGAAACAAATCCAAATGGAAACATAAAGTGCAAAACTTCCAGCCATGAAGGTTGAGGGCTGAAGACTGCCAAGAGTAGAGTAAGTAAGACAGAGAGTTCAGCACTCATACAGAAGAGTGAGGAGAGCCAAGAGTTGAGAAAGTTCTGAAACTTGACCTAAAGAATAAAAATGGCTATCTGACTAGTTTCATGATATTGATTGTATGTTGAATAAGAAATTTTTACTTTCCATTTAATAAAAACTAAAGTGCCATATCATTTGTGTTAAAATTAATGTTATTAAAATTCTTAAATAAATAACTCTGTATGAAATCCCCAAAAGCCTTTTGGAAGAAATATTTATTGAACAAACTAAATGTTTAACATTATCCAGTTGCACAGGATCCATTATTCCTCCCCACTTATAACTCATTTTGTAGTAGGCAAATAAACTCTCCTAACTGTCTGTTATATTCCTATCACTGAAATTCCTCAGGAACGCTTTTGTCCTGCAGGATTCACTAGGAATTCTCCAGCCATTGATGCAAGTCAATGAATGAATGACTTGTAGTCATCCTGGTTTCGGGCCTTCGACTAGGGTTTAAGAAATTAGCTGTACCCACATCTTATCCTGACCTCCTTTTTCCCCTCTCATTGCTCTCTCCCTCCCAAGTCCCTCCCTTCCTCTACCTCCCATAATTATTTTGCTCCCCCTTCTAAGTATGACTGAAGCATACACACTTTGGTTTTCCTTCTTCTTGAGCTTCATATGGTCTGTGAGTTGTATTATGAGTGTTTCAAGCTTTTTGCCTAATATTCACTTATCAGTGTGTACATACTATGTGTGTTCTTTTGTGACTGGGTTACCTCACTCAGGATGATATTTTCTAGTTCCATCCATTTGCTTGGAAATATCATGAAGTTATTGTTTTTAATTACTGAGAAGTACTTCATTGTGTAAATGTAACACATTTTCTGTATCCACTCCTCTGTTGAGGGACATCTGGGTTGTTTCCAGCTTCTGTTTATTATAAATAAAGCTGCTATGAACAAAGTGGAACATGTGTCCTTGTTATGTGTTGGAGCATCTTTTGCCTAGGAGTGGTATAGCCGGCCCACAGGTAATACTATGTCCAATTTTCTGAGGAACCTCCAGACAGATTACCAGAGTGGTTTTACCAGCTTGCAATCTTACCAGCAATGGAGGAGTTTTCCTTTTTCTCCACATTCTCTAGACAGGGGAGATGTACAAAGAGTCAGGAAATTGATCAGATGTTTGTAGCAGTGGGGGATGGGGAACTAGGGCTAGCCACCAGAAACTCTCAGATGCTAGGAAGTCAAGTGTGCCCCAGGACCCAATAGGGATGACATTAGCTGAAATACCCTACAAAGGAGAGAGAAAGAGAACCTGTAGAGACCATATCCAGGGGTTAGGCATAGCTTCTGTTTGAGGGATGAGGCCACCCACCCATCTCAAAAATTTTAACCCAGAATTGCTTCTGTCTAAAGGAAATACAGGGATGAAGAGTGGAGCAGAGACTGAAGGAAAGGCCATCCAGAGACTGCCCTACCTGGAGATCTATCCCATATGCAGCCACCAAACCCAGGTAGTATTGCTGATGCCAAGAAGTGCTTGCTGACATGAGCCTGATATAACTGTCTGCTGAGAGACTTTACCAGAACCTGACCAATACAGATGCAGATTCTTGCAGCCAACCTTCTTCAGACTGAGCATGGGGAATCCAATGGAGGAGTTAGGGAATAGACTGAAGGAGCTGAAGGGGTTTGAAACCCCATAGGTAGAACAACAGTATCAACCAACCAGACCCCTCAGAAGTCCCAATGACTAAACCACCAACCAAAGAATACACATGGAGGGATTCATGGCTCCAGCTGCATATGTAGCAGGGGATGGCCTTATCTGGCATGAGTGGGAGGGGAGGTCCTTGGTCATGTGAAGGGTCGATGCCCCAGTGTAAGGGGATGCTAGAGTGGTGTGGTGGGTGTGGCTGGGTGAGCGTGTGAGTACCCTCATAGAAACAGGGTGAGGGGTGGATAGGGGAATAACATTTGAAATGTAAATAAATAAAACAACTAAGTTTTTAAAAAGTAATTATTTCTAATAGCTCTCTCTTCCTGCCCCTGAGTGTGTGTGTCTGTGTGCCTGTCTGTGTGACTGTCTGTGTGTATCTGTGTATGTGTGTGTGTGTTGTGTGTGTATGTGTGACTGTATGTGGGGTGTCTGTGGTGTGTTTATGTGTGTGTGTGTGTTTGTATGCAGAAGTGAAAGGCTAACCTTGGGTGTTCTTGAAGCACCACCCACTTTGGGTTTTGAAACAGGGTCTTCTACTTGCCAGGAGCTCATTAAGTTGACTAGGCTGGTAGACCAGGGATTCTTGGGATCTGTCCCAGAACTTCTACCCAGTACTGGAATTACAAGCATGTATCACCATGTCCAATTTCACTTTGTGGATTTTGAGGAAATAAACTCAGGTCCTCATGCTTCCCTAACAAGCACGTAACTGACAAAGCAACCTTCCCAACATTTGTTCTCACTTCGTATGCATTTCCTAGTCATCAGAGTGACAGTACCCTTGTTCTTGTATATCTCTAAGCTGGATATTCTTCTTCATTTCTGATCAATTCTGTGTTATTATCTGATCTGTTAAAATATTCATCGTATATTCCTTTTTATATTAATTTTCCTACTTATATTATTTATCAACGAAATCTTGTGAAGTCAAATAGAGATCTCCATTTATCATACATAGTGAAGATTCATTTTACAATCAAAATCGTACCATCAATTTCTATGGAAATCCACATTGAGACATTTCTGAATCATTAAATAGTTCACATGTGTTTGCCATGTGTTTATCATATTTCATGTTGACTATTGAAAGATCTAAGCAAAATGAAAATATTTAACTACAACTTAGATAAGCTCACTATTAAATAATAAATACATTTACCTGTGTAACTGTGAGCTACTGGATTATAGCATCGTATATTCATATATATACAAATACATTACTATTTATACTATATACATATTTGTTTTAGAAAATAATCTATTTTCATATATGTTAGGCAAAAATATAAGACAATCACCAAAAGCAATTCCATTAATATAAAAATAAAATGGTTTCTCAATATATATAATTTATATTTATTTGCATTTATTTTCATTATTATAATTATATTCTATAATATATATAATATTTATTATAATATTATGTTATATATGTACATGGTGAGAAAAACTTATAGTTTTTAATAGAGATAAATTCTTCTATATTTTTCTAATTTTTTCCCTCTATTTCTTGTTGTATATTCTTGATCAATGTGCAGCATCATTTTTAAAAATTGTTAATAAAATTTTTTGTAATAGTACATACAGATTACATACATACATATTACTAGCAAATTTAAAATAAAATAAAATAAATAAACAATTACTGCATTTTTACAGATTTGCTTTGCTTGGAACAAACCACGTGTTCTAAGAAAAATATAGAGACTACATATTAAGAAGTTTCATTGTGTCCATTGGAAGAAGAACTTGGCTTTACACATCCCTCATTTTAAATTCTGTTTCCTCTGAATGCCTTTAAAATGTATTTGAAGTCTTTGAAATATTCTTTGAAAATGTAAATAAAACTCTGCAAGATTTGAGGCACAAGGAATCATCTTTAAGGCCCCAGGCCTCTGAAATGTCATCAAGGAGGAGTGGCCCTTGGGTCCCATTTTGTAAGAAGAAATCTAACTATGGTGGTTGCAAAACTACCTCTGTCTAAAAGATATGAAAAAAGGTGTCTTTCTCTGAATCAATCTAGCTAGGTTTCATAGGTGATCTCTAACCCAAGAACCCAGTGGTGTTAAGTTGAATGTTCATGACATCGTTTTGGCAAGCTCTCATACTTTAAGACCATTTGTTGTTTATCTTGAAAATCAATATGTTATATATTGTAGCTACTTTGCTACATAAAAACCAAAAATGTTTGTTTTGTCTTTGTGAAATTTTTAGCAGGTTGCCTGAAATGTACATTGCATTCTACCATAGAATATATTGAATACTAAATTTATTTTCTTTCTCTTTTATCTTTGTGAAAAGTTTTCTGAGTTGGAAAGAGATTTTTGTCTGTAATTTTATTCTTCTCACAGGACATAAACTATAATCATATTTTAAGTATTTAAAGAATTGTTATGTTGCTTATATTGACCTTAGTAAAAAAATGAGCACTATATGTTTTTAAAAATCATTGAATTTGTCCATTTGCTAAAATAATTTCTTTTAAAATTTCTCATTTAATATGTTCTGTTTTAAAAGTTCAACATAATTTTGGGCTGTGTGCATTAATTCCACGCTCTCTGGGAAGATCTGAGATTTGATATTGCTACCCACAAGCTAGCATCTTCCTTCTGGCGTTATGAATACTGGATTTATTGAAATAGATAACATTATTTAATACATTCAAAAAACTACTTTTAGTACAGCCTAACATGTTTTGATGTTCATCTGCCTATTGTCTAACTTGTTTATATCCTAAAATAAATTCTCTACTAATTTGTTCTACAAATGTACTAGAAATGTAGTAAACACTGTAATAGATGCAGAGTCATGTAGGATTTCCAAGTTTGAGTCCCAGAGTTTCTCTGGACATCCCTTCCACCCTTCTGTCTCTAAGGTTTCAAAAGTAAAAAAGTCATGGGCCATTTGATTGTAATAGCTTTTGTGATTTCTGTTGTCTCAAGTGCACTTTGCATGACCCAAACAATAGCAAGTGTCTTTCTTTTTACTTTTAATGACCTGGAGAACAATGACAAAAACCTGTCAGCAGTTGCAATAAATTGCAAAATAGGAAAAAAAAAAAAAAACAATAACTGATGAACTAATTAGCTGAGGTTTTGTATTTATATTTATTTTATAAAACTTACCTTCCCTAAAATGAAAATTAATAAATCAGAGCTCTTTGAGTTGATATTGTTGCTATGTAAAAATGTCAACAGAGCCTAAATGAATTTGAGAAAAAAAATTTTAAATCCATGTACAGGGTCAAAAGTAGTAATTTAATAAGAAAAAATTACATGCAAATCCATATACATATGCAAATGACCTAAATTAAACAAAATGATAACCATTCTCTATAAAATCATTATGTAATATGCCATCCTTATTATAACCAGCAACGGATGTTCACAAAATGAAAGAATATTAAAATGAATTAGGAAATTAAGAAAAAAAAAGAAAGGAAGCAAAATACTTTAATGCAGCAGGCAATGAAATCTCCAATTCTATTCTTCTGGGTTAATTTCAAATTTCAGTTGCCCCTATGCCCTTTATGGACACATAATGTTTGCCTTCCTCATGTAAAATTTCATGACAACAAAGACGTCTCTAAACAGCTGCCTGGTACTGGGCCACAGCTGACCAATATTAGGAAAGAGCTGTTGCTCCTAATCAGAACAGACAGTGGGATCTTTCTCATGCAAATGATTATTCCAACAGCACTTAGAATCATAATTTAGGCAAGGATTGGTTCTGATTGTATGAGGTTGCTAGGAAACATCCTTCTCTGAATATGGATGAAAAGATACTTCTTCACAGTGCAAATTTTTCAGATGATGGGTATTAAATTTAGGATGATGTGTGAATTAAACATTTTCATAAAATTGAAGATAAAAGGTTTTGGTTCCTCAGAAGATGTAGGTATATAAAGAATTGCTGGCTTAACTTTTAATCTAACATTTCTGCATTTCAGTATTGAAGCAGTGAAATGTTCTCTGCATTGCACTGTTTTGCTGTGCATCAAATGTCAAAGGATATTAATTAGCATGTTGTTAGAGTGTACGGGATTTTAATAGCCTAACTGGAAGGGTGCCCACATGTCCCTGGAAAATTACAAGCAGCAATTCACAAGCTATAACTGATAACCAGATGGATAAGTATGGAGTTAATGTTATTTCTTCTGGGACCAGAATGTCAAAATGAATATCTAATTAAGCTACTGAGCAACTTTGAGGAACACAAAGCCAAAGTAAATCAAGGAACAGTTTTAAGAACAGAAAAAAATACAGCCTTTTTATCAGTAAAGTTAAGACACGGGCTGGGGTCCCCATCTTAGGTTGAATTCTGCCTGCCTTGAGTTGGGAGTGTGGGTGTTCCACAAGCCTGGGACCTTGATTGCTGCAAAGATGGAAGGTAGACTAGTGCCACCCGTATCTTGTCTGCCCCAGTTGAATTCACACACCCCAGCGGCAAGGTGGAACGCAGACTCACAGTTGGGAGTCACCACAACATGAGGAACTGTATTAAAGGGATGCAGCATTAGGAAGGTTATAATATATAATTATACATATGTAATACAATATTTATAATATCAGTATTGCAGAATGTAATTATACTATTATTTTACCTCATAGAACAACACACTGTAAATTATAGATTACAGATTATTTTCAAGTATAAATAATTATTTAATTGATGTTTAAACATAATATTCTATCTTATATTTTATCCAAATTAGAGGAAAAGTATGTCTAGAGGAAAGGATAATAAAATCATTAAAAGTGATAATTATATTATTCTATATAATTTTTCTTTTTTCATTTTCCTTTACAAAATCAGTACATGTTATAAGAAATATCAGAAAAAGCATAAGCAGAAACAATAAAGTAAAATAGTAAATATCAGAGAATATTTATCACTTTATATATTATTTAATCACCTAAGTATATGTGTCTAGCTGTATTACTATAAATCAAATAATGCTAGTTATAAATAAACTCAAATTTATTTATTATGAAATTCTGCCTTTAAAGATCTCTGTATGTCAATAAACTTAGATATATACATTATGTACTTTCAAGCCAGCTATTTTTGATAGGAAAACTATTTAAAGATCATTAAAATTGAGTGTGTTACTTGGGTCATGATTTGGATTTCTGTTGGCTCCTTGGCCCTTACAATTGTTATCTGAAGAATTCAAAGGGAACAGACAAAGTACAGTTAGAGTAGAGTTAAATAGTACACAGTCTCAAGAAGTAGGGACAAACAAGGACCAAGGGGATAGTTGTACTACTCTATATTTTGGGCACTTCATATTATTTTTAGAGTTTCCAGAAGTGGCAGTTTTTCCTGAAGTACTTGGTCCGGAATGGATGATTGATAGACCTATTGGATTGACTCTTAAAGAAAGGGGCCATGATATGTCCTTATCACTAATCAGAAAGCAACCTGTTGTCCAGTAATCTGACAATATTTCTTGAACTCGCTTTAGGTAATTTCTGAGTGGTTGAGGGTATCACATGTCCTCTCTGGTGTAGATATTATATAAGATCATGCTTTTGTCCAATATATAGAATCCTACTCCTTGGTTTTTCAACCTATAGATCATTGGGAATGGGTGAGCCCCACTGTCCTCCAATTCTGCTGATATTTAACTAGCTTTCAGTTAGATAAAAATTACACCATATAAAACCAGCAATAAGAAATATATTTATCTGAAAATCCCTGTAAATACATTCTTATATAAGAGGCACATTTCATTTCTCCCCTCTTAAGGGCCTTTTGTTTGTTCTTTTGGTGTAATTGGATTTTTATTTGTACATTTTATTTTAGTGTTTATTTTGGCTAGGCCCATGTAATAAATTTTATAAGACAGACAAATAGGGAAAATATATGACTATTTTCTATAAATTTGATAAGGTTAAGGAGCCTTTATAAGGAAATTAAAAGTAAAAGAAACATTAACAAAGCACTTGTATATTGAATTGAACTGTGAGAAATGAGCTAGTAAGGTGGGAAGAGAAATAACCCATTGACTAGACTAAGAATTTTTGTGTAGATTACCTCAGATCCCAGCTTCTTGCCTTTCATGATGACAACACTGCTATATTTGTGGGAGGGTACCTTTTATACATCTACATATATAATGAAATAAGAAGAAGGGTAGACTAGAGCCTGGCAAACTGTTGTGTATTTCCTAAACACATCAGTAGAGTTTATACAACTCTTAGTCAATCATGGGCCTAGATCTGTTGTTGTCTGGTTTTCTTTTCTTTCCTGTGCTATAAAAGTACTTGGCAGTTGTACTCACAGATGCATGGCTTTCTTGGCATCTTATGGCAGAGGAAGTTAGCGGCAATCACACTGTACTTATTGGAATAGTAGTTTTGTACATTATTGACCCTGAAATCACATCCAAGAACAATAGTAGTATAGTAAGCAGTAAATAGTTTAGGAAGCAAAAATGTCTCATATGTTCTATGGTCCCATGGCTTGGGTCCTCTTAAAAAGGACAAAGACTCAAAGAAACAGTCAGGGACATATATAGACTGAATAGTACCAAGGAAAATACACTGTGATGAAGCAAATGTTCTGTGAAAAGGTTAGAAAGGTAAGAATTGTGTTGGCAAGCATGGTGCAGAGTTCCTTGGGTTTCAACATCTTTTTCTTAGGATCATGACCTTCCATATTTCAAATATGGGGTGGGAGTATTTCATGTTATGATTTAATCCTCATGATGAAGGTCAAACAGATCTTTTTGCATTTGTGGTCTTCAAATGTATTTATTTTAAAAATTCAAACGGTCAGAATATCTTATGTCAACCCTTCAGCATCCAAGGTTTGACCAAGTTCAGCATGATATCCTTTTTAGAAGGAAATAGAAGATAATGTGTGTGTGTGTGTGTGTGTGTTTTAAATGTGCAAATACATTTGATTGTGTGTATGCTACATATTCATATGTGTGAATGCAGGTATATGTTCATGGTCTGCATGTGGAGTTCAGAGGACAACCTGAATTTTAATTATTGCCATCCAATCAGTTTGAGACACGATCTCTTTATCATTTTCTGTTGTGTACCTCAGGCTGCTGGAGCCACAAGCTCTCAGCTAGTCTTAATCTCCTAGTCTCCTTATAGGATAACTTGGATAACAGTTTCACGTTTTTGTTTTTGTTGGCTTCTTTTTTTGTTTCTGCTATTTGTTTGTTTTTGCTTTGTAGGTTCTGGTACTCGGACATGCATGCAGGCACCATAATCCACTGCTCCATATTGTCAGCCTAGGAAAAGACTTTAGGAGTAGAAACTTATGCAACAATACCATTTGAAATGGAACTCACTTTATGGGACTAAATCCACTTGTGTGTCTTCTTTTCCCTGTTGTGATAGAAGTTGAGCGTTAGGTCAGAGCAGATTTAGTGAACACATAACATATATTTTCTCATTATTCACAATTTACTCATAGTCATAAAACAGACCTTATATTGTGTGGTTAAAAAAGGAGTACTAACTTTTAAAACTTAGTTAATTATGAAGTTAGCATCTACACAAGTCTAGACTTGTGATAGAACCCAGGGAATTATTTTGAGATCAACAGAAAGGAAACCTATACTTCTCCATCCTGATCAGTTTAATAGAGTCACTTATGAGGTAGAGTCTGGTGATACTCATTAGTGTTTGAGCATTTATTTTTCTTCAGTGATCTAAAACAGTATATAGATATTAATATCTCTGTACTTTTAAAACTATCATTGATAAGAGTCTTTAAAAATCAATTACATATATGGATAATTACATATGATGGATATGAATATAGTTATATATTTTCATATGAAGTTTAATATTTTTTTATTTTTATAAAGAATTGTGCTGGAATTTAAATGGGATTGCATTAAATTCATAGAATGACTTTGGTAGGATGATCATTTTCATAGCATAATATTTGCCAATCCATGATCATAGGTGACCATTACATTTCCTAAAGTTATCTTCAGTTTCTTTCTTCAGTGTCTTTAACTTTTTATTGTACAAGTCTTTCATTTGTTTAGTTAGGTTTATTCCAAGATTTTTGAGCCTATTATGAAAGATACCATATCCCTGATTCTGCTCTCTGTATATATTTTTATTTGTTTATAGGAAGGCTACTAGATTTTTTTTTGCAACAATGCTGTAAGAGGATTGGAAACTAAAAACAAAAGGAAGGTTGTGTAAAAAATTATTTCTATATTGTCTTGTGATTTTTATATTTTATTTTCTTCTTTATGTATGAATATTTTGTTGCCATATATGCTTGTCCAATATATGTTGCCCACTGAAGCAAGAAGTCACTATCCTCTGGGATTGGGGTTATTGATAGCTGTGAGCCACCATTGTAAGTGCTGAAAATAACCTCATATCATCTTCAAAAGCAAGCTTTTAGTCCTTTTCCCTCATTCAATACCAGATCAGGTTCCCCTCTCCCCACCACCCCTGTCCACTTTCCCTTCCAGCTTTATCCCTCCCTCCCCACTTGCAATTGCTTTTTTCTCCCTCCCCAGAGGTCCTGAGGTGTCCTCACTTGGTCTCTTCGGCTTGTTGAACTTTAAGAGTTCTGTAGACTGTATCTTGGGTATTCTGGGTTTTTTGTTTGTTTGTTTGTTTGTTTTTTTCTTTTTGGCTAGTATCCACTTATTAGTGAGTACATACCATGCATGTCCTTTTGGGTCTGGGTTAAATCACTCACGATAATTTTTCTAATTCCCTCCATTTGCCTGCAAAACTCAGGATATCCTTGTTCTTAATAGTTGAGTAGTATTCCATTGTGTAAATGAACCACATTTTCTGTATCCAATCTTCTGTTGTGGGACATCTGTATTATTTCCAGCTTCTGGCTATCACAAATAAGGCTGCTATGAACATAGCAGACCACATGTCCCTGTGGCATTGTGTTTTATGCATGCACATTAGGTACTTCATTGCATCCCCTTTCTTTCCTTACTATACAAAGCTATCTTCACTCCTCTTGATCCCATTATTGTATTCTGAATGTTTTCCTGTTTTAATTTCACATATAAAAACATATGGTTTGCAGGGTACTTGTCTTTTTGAGAGTTTTTTTTTTTACTTTGCATAATATCATCTTTAGATTGTTTAGTTTCTGCAAAGGACTTGCTTGCAAAATAACAAGAACTGACAAATGTTATTGCATCAAGGTGAAAAGCTTATTCTAAAAAAACAAAGGAAAAGAATTAACAAAAGAGTCTCCCATATGGAAAGCACAGGAGATTGCTATGCAGAATATATGAATAACTCAGACAATTAACAATGATAAATAATCCAATTCATAAAGATGTAGATAGCTTCCTATTCTTTCAAAGTCACATTTAGGAGGCTGAGGTTTGATTGACGCTTGGAACCTAGTTTCCAAGCGGTCACCTACTCTTCTCTGTTAAAAAGTCTCGTGTGACTAAACTCTGTGTGTGTGTGTGTGTGTGTGTGTATGAAAGGTGATTGTTGCTGAATATCTACTTTGTACCTTGGAGTCTGAATTTTAGTGTTTGCCAGACACATTATGATCATATTTTCAGACTCCAATAAGAATCATGGTCTCTGAGTCCCTTACTAGCTGTCTAGCTGTCTTACTGGGTAACAACTATCTATTGCTGCAACTCATACATGAGGGAGTCATATGGCTGATGAGATTGCACATACACATACAGGGAGGGAGAGCACTGGCACTACTTTGCCCCAGATGCATATGTGCCAAATTTCACTGAGAAATTTCATACTGAAAAATTTGTGACTTTTAAAATTGCATACGTACATTGGTTTTATCCATTGACTTAGACTCTATTCTGTTTTACTAAAATTTTTATATTACTATGAACTTTATAAGCTTCTTACTATATTTTCTTTAAATTATTATACACTTTTGGTTATATACCATTTTATATTAATTAAAAATATCTTTTCCAGTTCAAAATCAAAATTCAAGTTGATCATTTTCTTTTAGCTGATAATCAGAAGATAGTCTCTTGGTAGGCATCTCAATGCTATAGATTGTTCAGTCTACAGACTTTGTTCATATTTGTAGTTCCTCAGATATATGTTATAGTCTTTACTTTTTTGAGAAAGAATATTAAATGTGATAATTAAGCACAATTCAGGAAACATTTCAGTAAGCAAAGAATGCTAAAATTATATGAGAGCTAAATGAGTTATTTAAACCAAATACCACTGAACCTCAAACCTGGTTAAAATATAGAATGTCAGTAACCACCACCAATCATGACTTGTCACCTTGAGTCACATCCTGAATGGAATACTCTCTTATTAATCAGCATGCCTTTATTTTTCATTGTAAAGTATTTACTAAAGCGTACACCATTAGTCCAGTTTAATCTTCAATGGAATAATAAACTATTGTGGTAACTGTTATTTCTTTTTTATTTATTATAAAAATTATTTATTTGTTTTATACTGAAGCATCTTGTGATAATTTGCAAATATTTTATCTCATCAACATTTATTTTTATATTATTCACCTAAGTCTTTGTTTATACCCATATTACTAATTTTAGTGTAAACAAACTTATAATTTTTAAAATTTATCAGCTTTGCATTTTGTTTAATAATTATTTTTATTACCATAGGTCATGATGCTATTATGTTTTTGTGAATTATTTTTATTTTTATTTATCCAGCCCAATTATCTTTTTGAAGAATATAAATTAGTCCAACAACAAAATAGTATGTTATTAACATACTTGTTTGATTTTTCACAGACAAAATGGGACATAAGAGAAAAACTTCTAAATGTGAAGAAGCATCTATTCAGGAATAAACAAGAAAGGCTTATGACATGATGAGAGTTAATCATCTTAAATATATCAAGAAATTACTGCTATATAAAATTGTACAATTTTAAACAGAATAAGAGTTAAGAAAATATTGATACCAATGACTAAAAGGCAAGTGACATTTTTTTATAAACATGAAAAGATATTTGAAAAAGAAGCAAACAATAGATGTGTACCTTTGCTTATGTCTATTTCTGACATCATAGATTTATAAACATGATATTATATTTATGCACTATTAAAGGCTTTGTTCTGAGTAGATATCTTCATGTAAAAATTTTTTCCAGACCATGATTTAAGATAAATTTTGTTCTTGTGATCACAAGTTGAAAGGTAACTTTACCAGTGAAACTTTATTGTATTTGTTTTAAGAAATCTAGTTTGCTATGTTATTGTAATTTCTCCTAAATTGCTGTTTATTAAAGAAAAGTTAAACCCTTTTCAATAAATATCTTATGCAATCATTAGCAAGAAAAAATATAACAGTGCTTACAAAATAAAGCCCACATTTATCATTAAGTTTTAAAGCAACAATCAGTCAACGTCAGCGTTCAATAGACCCAGCTTCCTCTCTGTTGTCTTTTGATTCCTTTAACTTCTTCACTCTCTGGTGCTCAGTACCACAGATTGCTCCTTGGCTTCATCTCTCCAATGTCTTTCCCTTCTAAGTTTATCCTTCTGTTAAAAATAATGGTGACTGATGTAAATCTTGGTTTACATGGCAACCTGTTTTCAAGGATGCCACATTCACTGGGCTGTGGAGTGGCTGTCGCAATTGTACACCAACAAAAGAACTGCAGGGATATGTATTTGATCCATTGTGTGATGTTGCATAGTGACCATTTGCCCATTCAAGCTGGTTCCACACTTACTATTTTTATAGAAATTCCTTTTCAGGCTAGTCTTGGGTACATTCTTCTCTCTGCCTCTACCATTCTAGTTCTATACTCTTTCAACATTTTAGGAGCTTAATAATTAAATGTTGACATACTCATATGTTGTCGAAAATGTTAATGTAGCCACAATCACAATCAAAACCATTCTTGTAAACCTTTATTTGAAGTTGGTGATTGTAAGGAACTTGATGGAATAATCCTACTTTCTGGACTCATTTGTTTATTTAAGAGCCTGAATGTAAATTCTGTGAAAAACATAGACAGCTATTACCCAGTTAATTATGCACAAAGTAAACACGCTCAACTGCAAACAGCAAAATGCCACCTAATAATGGATCACTGAAGATTTATGGTATGCATGGCCAATCTGTAAGGGCTTTTACTCATGAATCTAAAATGAATGCAACATTACCTAAATGATCCAGAATGAAGGATATAATGCATTGCTTTACCCTTATTGCTACTTATTTCTTGTCAGTAGATTTTTCATTTTGCCTTAATTTATTGTACATAAACACTATGCAAATATCTGGGTCATATTTAAAAACATATGGCTTGTTCATATGATTATGGGTTAGGCATTTTGTTATAAATTACTTGTTAAGCAAATCACTTTCTTAATTACACAGGTTAACATATAATCACTGTGTCCACATGTACTTGTTAGAGAAAGCTTCAGTAAGTAAGCATTGTGTACATAATATAGAGAGTGTGTCCATTTATTTTCCCTGGATATGCAGTATGTTGTTTCCTGATTTTTTCAATGCCAATCTATTTATTTTACAATGAGCATTTTGAATTTTACACTTTCTGTTAGTGTGTGCATTTTAAAATAAAATTTGTCATCCAATATGCAGTCTCACTTGGTAGACTTATATCTTTTTCCCCAAAACAGTGATAAGCAAAGTGCAACTAAATAGGTTCAAATAAGATTGGGTGTTATTAGCATCTATAATACACTCTTATGATCCTTTATACCAAGAAGTTAATCTGGCTAAAAAAAATTGACAAATATAGAACAAATTAAGGATGAATTAAAGGGAAATATCAGTGTGAAGAAGAAATAAATAAAAATAAATGTAACAGAAGTCAAAATAATTCTCAAAATGCATAGTGTAAGCTTTTGATATCTGGTGGCAAAAGTTTTACCAGTTAAAACAGACAGAGTGAAAAACCAAATGTTCAATGATTACAGTGTCACAACATCCAGGCTTCAAAGAATTACATCTATTCCTGGACTGAAACTATAGGAATATAAAGTATGTTTGTCTTTAGAGAAAGTGCTCTAAAAAGTAAATGGTGACAAATGAAACTATCATGACAGGTTTCCTATTTTTTAAGAATGCATTGTTCAGCTGTTATATGTGCCTGGTCAAAAAGGATGAAATGGGGGGAGCGGTTCATGAGAATTCTGAACTTTAAGCTCAATTTTTGAGTGAATGTTAGATAAATTTAAATAATATTTTATTTATTTAATGCCTAAACAATAGTCTCATAAGTGATTCTCATGAGAGATAATAGTGAGATCTACATTTAAACTAAGAGGAGAACATGATCTGGTAATGGGTGGGGGAAAAACACTGAACCCCTGAGGGCCAGCAGAAAGAATGGAAACAGGCAACCTCACTAGGTAGGAGGTTGAGGGGACCTTCCAGAATGCACCAAAGACCTGGGTAGTGAGAGACTCTCAGTACTCAAAGGGAGGCTCCTTAGATGAAATGCCCTACAGTGGGGAGAGGGAACTTGTAGAGTGTACCTCCAGCAGAAAGACAGAGCATCAAGTGACTAATGGGGTTGCCATCCCACAGTCAAAACTCTGACCCATAATTGTTCCTGTCTGAAAGACCTGCAGGGATGGAAATAGAGAGGAGCCTGAGGAAAAGGAGGTCCAGCGACAGGCCCAAAGTGGGATCCAGCTCAAGGGAGGTCTCAAGGGCTGACACTATTACTGAGGCTATGGAGTGCTCACAAAAAGGGACCTACCATGACTGCCCTCCAAAATACCCAACAAGCAGCTGAAAGAGTTAGATCCAGGTATTTGCACCCAATCAATGAACAGAAGCTGCTGACCCCTATGGTTAAATTAGGGAAAAGTTGGATGAAGCTGAGGAGGAGGGTGACCCTATAGGAGGATGAGCAGTCTCAATTAACCCTGGATCCTGGAGATCTTTCAGACACTGGACCACCAACCAGGCAGCATACAACAGCTAAAATGAGGCCCCCAACACATACATAGCAGAGGATTTCCTGGTCTGGGTTCACTCGGAGAAGTTGCACCTAAATCTCAAGAAACTGGAGGCCCCAGGGAGTTTAGAGGACTTGTGGGGTGGGGAGTTGAGACATCCTTGTGGAGACAGGGAGGTGGGGAGGAGATATGAGATGTGAAAAAGTCGGAGGGTGACTAGAAGGGGAATAAAATCTGGAGTGTTTAAAAAAAAAAAGTCAGCACAATGCCGTGGTCACCTGTGTTGGGCTGTTTCCTGGCCAGAATAATTCTATTCTGATGGGAATTTAGTAAAACCAAGGCTATTCTGTTATGCTGTGTTACAGAATGCCACATTTAGTTATTTCTGTAAATTTTCATATAGGTCAGATATGATGTCAAGTATCCTTGTATGTGTTTATTATTATAAGAGTATAGGGTTTTTTATTGGGGGGAGAAGGAATTGTTGAGGTTTGGTCTGCTGCTTTGTATTGTAATGCTAAATCCTATAGGCAAAGGTTTAGACTTATGCTACTTCTCACATTTGCAAGCTTTTGTTTTGCAAGCCTTGTACCTTAATTTAAAACTATTGTAGGTGGTTTAGGAGTGACCTGGTTAGCAGAGAGAATGACCAGAAGAAATTGGAAGCCTCCCTGAAGTGAGACAAATAATAAGCACATGGCCAGGAGACTAAGCAAGAATCTTAGGTATACTGCTGGGGAGGTAGCCAGGCCAGCAGTTGGAAGAATAGATTAGAAGTTACCCCTCACCACCCTGGCCTCAACAGTAAGTGTCTAAGCCAAGGAAAATAAGCATTGTCTGATTCCCATATATTTGTAAGCTAGTCAAGGATGAACTTAAAATGGTTGTACTACATTTTAGTGCACCTTACAATGGGCATAAAACCAAACTATCTGAGACAAGTTCCTGGGTAGAGAGGTGAATCCCACACCCCTACATGCACACAGGTTTGAAGCTACTGCTGCTTGGGACCAGCTAGACTACAGGCCTTCCACTTTCATGGCCTAGACTGAAACAGGCTCCAAGAGCTGAGGTTCTCCAAATGCTGCATGATGCTCTGGAAAGCCAACACTCTACTTGCCAGAAAGCACTGTTTGTGCTGGGGCTCATGGAGAAGAACAGCAGTCTAGTCTGGATCCACTTAGTCTCCTGGCCTAGTGCTTGATGAGAGGTGTTGGTCCAACAAAGCGTGGAAATGTGAAGAGGAAAATTACACCAAACCCTTCCCCTCCTGGAAAAAAAGGTCATAAACGGTTAGGCACCCTTCCATTCCAGAAGGCAGAGGCTAATTAACATTCCTCAGACTACACTGAGTGGGTAGTGACCTGCATCTGGGGAGGGGGCCCAGAGCACTTGGACAATGGACCTTTGGCCACATATAGACAGGAGAGGTCCTTGTTGCCTCATTCCCTGGGGTCCAAGCAGTTTAAAAGACTGTTGTTCTGCTAATCACATTGTGCCCAATGGCTGCTACTTCTAGAGACTATATAATTGTCAGCTGAACAAGCCGCACAGGGTCGCCTTTCCCTTTTGGGATGCAGGATGGCCCCAGCATGCTGGAACATTAAAAATTTCTCTTGCATTTTGCAGCATGGTTCATTCAGGGGGTCTCTGGTAAATTAAGGCTCTGCTCTCTAGACTCTTACATTTGTTGCGTTTGTCTGGGAAGAAATCAACCACCTGTGAGAACGCACCGTAGGGTAGATCGGAGGTCTGAGAGCAGATACCATGGTTTATTTGTCTTGTGTCTGCTGTTTGTCAAAGTCTGAACCCGTAAACCTGTTTGAACTTTGGGTTTGCTTGCAAGTGTCTGGGTGGCTCGAGGAGCCCATGGTGTTTGGGGAGGTCGGGATGATTGGCCACGAGGTCGCAGCTGCTGGGTACTTGTGTGACCCACGCAATTGTCTCGCCAGCAAGAACGCACGCGGACACCAGGATCCTTCTGCAGCAAGCGTTTATTGCGATGTGAAGAGGAAGACCCCGGGCCCCGAAAAGGCACTGCTTATATACACCCTGGAGTGGTGTGTTCATTTCTGATTGGCTGCTTGCTCAGGAACGCATATTACGCCCTGGGATGGGCCGTGATTTGGTGAATGTTCGCCACTTGCACATGCGCAGTTCACCTGTAAACTTGGGAGAGCACCGGATGCCAGCACCATCTTGTAATGGCGAATGCTGTCACCACTCACAGTGGCTCTCTACATCTCCCCCTTTTTGTTTTATTAAGACAGAGCTGCCCTTGGCCTATCTGGTGTGGTACCAATCATGACTCAAACTCAAGCCCGATCAAGCAAACTCCATCTTGGAGGAATAAGCGATCAAGGACTGATAGTTTAATACAGTCTCCCCTACCTTACCAGGTGCAATGGAAACAAGTCCTCTGGGTGCAAGGGCGAGGGGAAACAGAAAGATGCAAACACCCGTCCCTGTGCAATGGAGCCATCTCCCAGGGGTGCAAGGGCTGTTTGCCTCAATATTCAGGTACCAGAGCTACACAGACAAGGACCAGCCAGGCCAAGACCCCTCACTGACCCAGTGCAATGGGCTGATCCCTTGGGGTGCAATGGCTGAGGGATCTGTTTGCTGGCTATTTCCTTAACATTAGACAACCAGATTTCGGGAGATGAACCTTGTTCTAGGGCCACAAGTGCTTGGGCAATAACGACCTTGTCACGTTTTTGTTGAGCTCTGAGTTTGCAGACCAACCATAGCATAAACACTAATCCGCAACATAGGGCTGCACCAAACAGGCCTACTCCCACCCACTCTTTAAAGAAGGAGAAGGCCGAAGAAATCCAGGAGGAGAGTCCTTCAGTCAGTGATAGGTCCACTCATGTCGAGTTGATAGCTACCACTGCCGCTCGCAATAATTCAAGGGTCTCATCAAATCCTTCCGACCAATTTCCTGCAAGATATAAAGATAATTTTCTAGACAAATTAGCTGCTCATGTGTAATTATCGTATTGCACACTGGTAATGCACAGGGCACCTAACCTTCTTTAGCACCCCAATTGGGCTAATAAGAAGAGAATATCTAATCTTTCTTCTACTAAATCAATGCGCTGATTGACCACCATCAACCCGCCTTTTAACTGGGCACTAGCAGAAGTATGAAGGTCAACTGCGTCTGCCACTGTTGCGGATAGTTGATTTAAAACTGCACTTGTTTGGACTGTGGTTGACATGGTGATCCCGGCAGCAGTAGCTGCACCCACGTTAATGGAAATCACCGTTATAACAGCTGCAGTTATCCCAAAATCTCTTTTTTGTCTGAATAATGATAGAGTAGATGGGATTTCCACGGGAACAGGGACCCATCTTGGCACTCTAGCAATCATGGCACACCTTGCTTGTTCGGCAGCCCAACACTGAGACATTATGCAGGAATCATTAGTGAAATTTTCAAATGAAGAATTTGAAAGAATAAACAGGAAGGGGGGAAAAACACACATGGGGTAGGTGAAAAGTCAATTTGTTCTTGAATTTTATCAACCCCAGTAATTTCTATAGTAGAATTATTGTGTATTCTCGAGGTTCCATCAGTTCCCCAGGTTGCTATCTTATGATACTGATAAAATTTGGAAGTGCAATTAAAGATGGCCTTCCCTGTGGTTCCACCCTGAATAAAGACCAACAGGCTGAGATCTGTGCAACTACCATTAACTCCACAGAGTAACCATTTATGGAAAGGATGTATCCTGAAATCTTGAATGAACATCCCCTGTTTCATATCCTCTTCTCCCCTCGGGTCGAACCTCATATTAGGGGAGAAGGAAAAGGTCTTATCCTGGTTTGCCCAACTAGTAAGAGGGAATTGACAATCAGACCAAGGAGGAATGTTTTCCTCATTATCTAAACTACAATGGGGAGCTATCCTAGGTTGGGGAGGACATTCCTTATAGGTGGCTTTATGCAATATAAAGGTACCATTGATCCAAATTGCCTTTTGCCAAAAGGTTTTGCTTGTAATGGTTATATCTGTGTTGCTGGTATTCTGAGTGATGTGCAACCAGCCTCCTTGTTCGTCATCAAACATTCCCAAGGCCTGGCTTGCTATCCTGATACAATCTCCATCGCTCTTAAATTGGAAACAGAGAGAGCCTCTCTCTACCAGGGAGCGATTCTCTCCTAAGGGTGCCCACATAGGGTCATATGGGAGATATGGCAAATCCACAGTTTTATTAGTTATAAAAAACTTAGAGAACACAACTGAATTATGTCTAATTGGCATAGGCTTTGGATAGGCAGGTAATATAGCCCATCGTTGTTCCCCCATATACTAGGAACCCAAAGCTGGAGGATCCAAGTAAGGACTGAAAACATCTACAGATGAATCCTTTGGGGGGTCATCTTCAGATGCCATGAGTCATCGCGTCAGTCGCTCTGTTAGCCAAAATGGATTGTCTTCTTCCTGCGGAAAAACACAAACAGCTCCCCTGGATCTTATTAAAATAGGATCCGGGCCTTTCCATTGGCCAGTCAAGACATCCTTCCACTTGACCATCTCCTGTGGCCTATCAGGCTCTAAGCAATGACGGTCAGCAGCCTAATGGCCCTGACTGTCCAAATTTAAAAAATTAAGAGTAAAGAGTGCTATAGAAACGGTTACTCGTGGCACTAAGGGTAGAGCCTCCTCGACTCTCCCTTTTTGTTTAATTAGATGAGATTTTAGAGTGCTATGAGCCCGTTCTATGATGCCTTGTCCTTGAGGATTGTATGGAAGGCCCTTCAGGTGGGTCACCTCCATTTGGCGACAAAATTGTCCAAACTTTTGAGAAGTATAAGCTGGTCCATTATCAGTTTTGAGAATTTTAGGCTTTCCCCAGGCACTCCAGGCCTCAAAGCAATGTTGGATAACATGTGCTGCCTTTTCTCCCGATAAGGGGGAAGCAAAAATGATTCCAGAACAGGTGTCAATAGAAACATGTAAATACTGAAGTCTCCCAAAGGATGGAATATGGGTAACATCCATTTGCCAAATCTGCAACGGCTGAATTCCTCGTGGATTAATTCCCACATGAGGCACAGGTAAAAATTGACAGCAATTCTGACATTGAGTAACTATATCTCTAGCTTCTTTTCTAGTTATATCAAATTGACGACGTAATGTCTCTGCTGTCACATAAAATTTTTTATGAAAATCTTTGGCCAAATCCAATTTTGAGGATAGGACGATAGCAACCAACCTTGTGGCTTGATCCGCCAGGTCATTTCCATGAGACATTGGACCTGGTAGACCTGAGTGAGCCCTAATATGTGTAATAAAAACAGGATATCTTCTATAGACCAAGGTAGATTGAATCCTTTGAAAAACTTCTACAAGCCTGCTAGAGGGCCTAATTAATCCAGCAACTTCCAAGACTTTAACTGCATTTACCACATAAAGGGAATCAGATACAATATTTAAGGGGCCTGGAAAGGTTTCTAAGACTTCCAGTACCACTAAGCATTCCACAATTTGAGGTGAAGCTTCATTATATTGTTTAGATGTAACTCTATCATCAACCACATAAGCGCCTACTCCTGTATCTGTATATACCACTACCCCATCTGGGAGTGGTTCTTGAGATAAAATACGTGGGAAAACAACAGCCTGACTCAAGGCAAATTGTAAAATAGGATGCTTACGATAATGATTATCTATTTGGCCATTAAAGGAGCTGACTAACATCAAAGGAAGCAGTTAATATTTGAACCTGATGTGCAGTGTAAGGTACTATCAGAAACTTAGGCTCCCTCCCAAAATGGGTAATAGATGCTTTTAATCCCCGAAGGGCAAGCTGAGCAACTGCATCTGGATACTTTACACGGGATGCATTAGGATAGATCCATAATAAGGGCCCATCCTGCCATAACACAGCAGTTGGTAAATGTCTGGTTTTAAAGACACACAAATTAAAAGTTTTGGTCTCGTCAATGCGTTTTAGCTGGGCCTCCTGCAAGGCATCCTCTACCATTCGCAGGGCATGGCTTGCAGCCGGTGTTAGTGCTTTTGGCGAGGAAATGTGAGAATCTCCTTCCAAAATGTCAAACAAAGGCTTCAATTCAGCAGAGGGAATTTTCAAAAATGGTCTTAAACAATTATATATCACCTAATAATTTTTGAAAATCATTTAAGATATGTAAATGATCTCTGCGAATTTCTAATTTTTGAGGAACTATTTTCTCAGGGTAAATAACTCTCCCTAAAAAGGAACCAATTTCTGAAATTTGAACCTTCTCTGTGGCAATATGCAGACCCCGCTGTCCTAATGTAGCAATTAATAAAGGGTACGAGTTCTGCAAAATGGTCAATTCTTTATGGTACATAAGAATATCATCCATATAATGAATCAAGAGCAGGGAAGGAAATTGTTTCCTATCGGGTTCGAGGGCCATTTGTACATACAGTTGACACATAGTAGGACTATTGGCCATGCCTTGAGGCAAAACTTTCCAATGATATCTCTTATCAGGTTCAAGGTGATTAATAGCAGGTAATGTAAATGCAAATCTCTGTCTATCTTGTGGGTGTAGGGGAATGGAGAAGAAGTAGTCTTAATATCTATAATTATTATCCTCCATTGTCTGGGTAAGGCAGAAAGCAAGGGTAAACCTCTTTGCACCGAACCAAACAATCGCATCTGTGCATTAATGGCTATTAAATCATGGAGAAGTCTCCATTTTCCTGATTTCTTTTTTATGACAAAAATAGGCATGTTCCAAGGGGAAGTAGAGGGTTCTAAATGGCCATTTTTAACTTGCTCTTCAATTAATTTAGTAGCGGCCCCCAATTTTTCAGAGGATAAGGGCCACTGAGGAACCCACATGGCCTCCTCCGTAAGCCAGGGTATGGGCATAGAGCCCTCAATGGCAACTAGGGAAAACCCAGACCTTGTCTTCCTGTATTACTTTCTTGTGCGATTGGGTTTAATCTTCCTTGTTCTTTTCTGCCAAGGCCTTTTCCTTCCTTATATCCCATCCTTTTCATAATTTCTATGGCTTGTTGTGAATACTCATTAGTCAATGTCAGTCCCAAGTCTTGCAGAATGTCTCTTCCCTAGAGGTTAACGGGGAGAGGAAGCACATAAGGTATAAAGTTTCCTGTCTGACCCTCTGGTGTCTGCCAAGTCAAGGAGTGTGAACTGACTGCAGGGCTGGCCTCATATCCCAACCCTTGTAAGGAGTGGGATGATTGTGTAACAGGCCACGCCTTAGGCCACCAGTTGGAGGAAATAATACTTTTATCAGCTCCTGTGTCTAAAATTCCTACAAAATTCTTCCCCTCTATCATTAATTGTAAAGTGGGTCTAGTTTTAAGATCAACTACCAAGTGAGCGAAGTCAGTTCCTGAAGAACCAAACCCATTGGTGCCTCTAGGCACCCCGGTTGATGGGAAACACTCATGCAAACTTGGGAGAATAACCAATTGAGCAATCCTATCCCCAGGGGAAATAGAGAATATGCCTTGTGGACAAGAACAGAGAACCCGAAGTTCCCCTGTATAATCTTGGTCTATCACTCCAGGGTGAACCACGAGCCCTTTCATTGTTAGAGAGGAGCGACCTTCAATAAGGCCGACACTTCCCTCAGGCAGGGGACCTTTGAAATCAACTGAGAAGACAAGCTGCGAGCCCACATGTGGCATTAGTAAGAATTGGGAGGTGGAAGGAGGTCCAATCCTGCGGAGCCTCTTATAGCTCTGCAGCTAGAGGTGTACCCTGGCTGCAGGCTTGTGTCCCATATTTTTGGGGGCCCTGGAATCTGAGGCCCAGAAACCTGTTTTTTGGAGTATCTTCATCTCTTCCCGATGGTGGGGAATCATGTTGAATAAGCTTTCCTTGAATATCTCTGACTGAGCGGCACTCATTAGCCCAGTGATGACCTTTCCTGCATTTGGTACAAAGCCCTGGGGTTCTTTTTTGCGTGGAAGCACGACACTCTCATTTCAAATGACCCAGTTTGCCACAGTTATAGCATACTTTATGGCCGCCAGGACTTGAGCGGTTTTGGCTTTGCAAAATAGCTGCTGTGAGGCCAGCATTGCTCAGTGGGCCTCCAAGTCCTCGGCAGACCTTTTCCAAATCTGTCAACCCTTTGCTTCTTCTAGCAGTAATTACTGCCTTGCATTCTGGCAAAGCATTTTCATACACCAGTTGTTCTATCAGTGGTTTGACTTGCTCCGGGTCGCCAAAAATTCTGCCTGCTGCTTCTGTCATTCTAGCCACAAAGTCTGAGAATTGCTCTTGGGGGTCTTGCAATATTTTCGTTAAATTTCCCCCAGCCTACCCCTTCTTTGAGAGGGCTTTCCATGCTTTAATAGCAGCAGTGGAGATCTGGCCATATGCTCCCCAATCGTAGTTTGTCTCATCATTAACAAACTGTCCCTGCCCTGTTAGCAGGTCAAATGTCCATTGCCGTTGATTGCCTTCCGCATTAGCATTGGCTTTTGCCTGTGTCTGAGAAGCATCATGCCACAAGGCTTTCCACTCCATATATTGTCCCATGTTAGGGAGGGCAGCTTTTACTGTATTTTGCCAATCATTCAGAGTCATTGCCACAGCAGCAAGTCTCTCGAGCTGCATGACTGTGAAATTGGCATCAAACCCATACTTCTGAACTTATTGAGCAAGTTCTTTAATAGGGGTATATTCTACTGGTGCGTGGTTGCGACCTCCCTCTGCAGCCTCAAGCACCAGAAAGGCTTGTAACATCTTTCTTTTATCTTCCTTTGAAAGGAAGGAGTCTGAACAGCACCCGTCCACGTAGGGCGGAGGAGCACTGGGGACTACGGCCGGAACTGCTGCCTGGGAGATCACCGCGGGCCGGGGAGCACGCAGTTCCTATTTCCTGCCTTCTTTTGCTTTCAATTCGGCGGTGGCAGCCGCCCATTTGGATGGTATCTTTCCTCCTCATAGCAGGATGCTTCTTCATCTAAGTCCTCTTCCTCGGAGGGACTTAGTTCCTCTGACTCAGAGCTATCAAGCCCCAAGGCCTCTAATTCCTTTACCGGATAAAGAGATTTCCTTTCTGAGGCCTCTTTTCCCTTCGTGCGCTTCTCTCCCAGGGCGTCCTTTCCCTTATCTTTCGCTTCCGCAGACTGAGCGTCCTTGGAAGGGTCTTTTTTCTTAGGCATGCCTTTTCTTTTTTCTTTCTGAGCTCCTAACCTCTTAACCCGCTCTGTTTCTGACATGCTGTCTTGTAACTCCTCTAGCACTCCCTGACCTGCCACGATAGTTGGGCAGCATTTCTCTGCTTGTAAGCACGATCTTACTAGCCTCCACAGCGGCCGAGTCCCAGGCTTCAATTTTTCATTCTGTTGTTCCCTAGTTAAATTGCCTTCCAATTTGTCCCAGGAGGCAAGCGTTAGTGACCCTGAGCATATATACCAGGGTGCCATGCAGTCGACCTCCTTTACAAACCCCACTAACGTTTTTGTAGAGACTTTTAATTCATGCTGTTGCAAGAGCGACTGAAGCGCCGTGATCACCGAATGTGAAGCTCCCATGTTGCTCTCTTATCTACGAGAGAATCCGACACACGGAGAGGGGTACCGCGGCTTATCTACGTCCGACTAACCGTGCCCAACGGTGGCAGAATTTAACAAGCGAATTGGTGGAAACAAAACGAAACCAAAAGGAAGAGAATGAGCGCTGCCACAACAACAGTGCGAGCCTCTACAGCACCTAGTAATTGGGGAGAGAGATGAGATAGATCAAGACCAAACATACCTCTCAGAGCTTACCTTCGTCCTGCAGTTCTGAATCCTCCCCGTGAACGAGGGTTCTCCTTGGCGCCGGCGATGGTGGGTTCCCGGGTTTTGACACCAGCTGTGACCCACGCAATCATCTCGCCAGCAAGAACGCACGCAGACACCAGGATCCTTCTGCAGCAAGCGTTTATTGCGATGTGAAGAGGAAGACCCCGGGCCCCGAAAAGGCACTGCTTATATACACCCTGGAGTGGTGTGTTCATTTCTGATTGACTGCTTGCTCAGGAACGCATATTACACCCCGGGATGGGCCGTGATTTGGCGTGCATTCGCCACTTGCACATGCGCAGTTCACCTGTAAACTTGGGAGAGCACCGGATGCCAGCGCCATCTTGTAATGGCGAATGCTGTCACCACTCACCGCAGCTCTCTAAATACTTGAAAGATGCTTCAGCTCCCCCCAGAGGGGGTCAGGAGGACCCCACTCCTTTTGGAAATGCTAAGACAGTAATGGTAGGAGCCAAATATTACTGTAATCTGGCTTATCTGGCTCCTGCCATATTGGCAGGGGCACCTGGTTTGTCTCGGTGTGGCTGGAGCTGGCTCCAGAGAAAACTGTCTGTATAACCCGGTTTCTACGACCGTGGCAAGGGTGAACTGTCTGTGTTGTCGTTTTCTGTAATCTTGAACTGGACTGACGTTGTTTTTGGACTGAATCCACCCTGTTAAACATCCTAATTAATTACTAGAGGGAAGTTAGGGAAAAAGGTAACAAGGCTGCCAGTAGCAGAGGGGAGGAGGAACTGCAGCATGGTGATCTCCTGTGCCCTGTGGCCAGTGCTGACGAATCCAAGGGCTTCTGCAAAAAGATAGGCTGGGCCCAGGGAGCTAAGAACTTGGCAGAAGAGAAAGGCAACTTCTGGGAGCCGTCTAGGGGACCTTGGCCACTGGCCACTTCTAGTGTGTGAACATGGTGGTCCAGGTAGTGTCTCAGCTTTTCAAAATATCACCTGTTTCAGGTGGCATGCCAATTTAGGGCAAAAATTCACTGGAAATTTAAGATTATTGATCTAAAAATTATGATTATATTTTTATTTTCTTATCTTTTTTTAAAAAGTGAGTGAGTAAATAGCCTGAGACAAGTCACATGACTCCAGTGTGGGAACTCTGAAACAAAGAAACTGCTTGGTTGCCCTATAGGCAGACACACTTGGAAGTGTGCCAGCAAGCATGTGCTTCACATCCGGAGTCTGGTGAGGGGGGTGGCACGAGGCGCCCTTCACTCGCTGCCACCTGCTCCCACCACCATTGTGAGTTCCCTTTGAAGAGGATGGAGAGACATTTGTTCTTGTTTGCTGGACCCACCTTCTCTTGGTTTCCCTTTCCTACCTACGCCTTTGTCTTCTCCCTTGCATCCTAACCCTCCCCCCTCCCCCTTTCTGATAACTCTGAAGGGCTGATTAATCTCTCTGAGACATTTTTAGTGTTCTACATGACTGAAGTGCGAGAGAAGATAATGCAGGAAGCCAGAAAAAAAATGTCCCCTCAGACATGTCTTTCTTCTGACTAGATCTGATTGAGACTTTAGCACAAGAGAAAATAAGGGGCACCTGTAAGCCTACTGTCAGATTCCTTTGGCAGGTCTCAAGGAGGCCACATGAGGCCCCACTAATTTTGACCAAGGCATGTGAGGTTGAGCAGGGATCAGATGAGTTGCCCACAGTCTTTCTAGAATGGCTCATGGAGGCATTCTGTCAGTACACACTATGGCCTTTTAGACCAGGCTAGTAGATACCAGGAAAAGCTTCAGAGGCTAGAGGGACTACAGGATTAGTCATTAAAATATTTAGCATAGTTGTCAAGGAAGTCTACCATAACAGGGAGAAAGAGAAAGGAAGTAGATGAAAGGGAGATGAAAACAAAAAAAGAGATAGGAAAGGAATTTACAGAGAATCTTGGCTATAGTAATTATGGAAAGCAGAGAAGGGATACTCCAATCAAAGAGAGACAGAAAACTCCTTGAAAAGGTCCAGTGCACACATGGCAAGGAGAGGGGCCACTGGGCCCAAGAGTGTCCCAACAAACAGAAGCTGGGAGCGGGAAATCCCAGGCCTTGGGGAAAAACACCCCCAAACGGCAATAGCAGGTATGCCTTTGTCACAGCCCACATCCATGGGGCTATACACAAAGAGTGAAGACTGCTTACATCAGAAGAAATCTTGGATCTCTTGGATGCCCTGATGAAGCTGGCAACTGTGATTACTATTCATTGCCCAGGACACCATAAGGGAAGAGACTCAGTGGCCCAAGACAATAGCCAGGTAGATCAAGTGGCTCGGAAAGTGGCTATGCAGGAGCCTATCCCTCTTATGGGCCTGTTAAGAAACACCCACTGGGGAATGTGACTAGATTTAGGGATGGCCTCACTTAAAACACATGGAAAAAGAAAAGACTCAGATGGCTAGCTACCATACCAACTATTACCTAGAGAAGAGAGGGCAATGGTGCACACAAGAAGAGAAAACTACACTCCCTAGAAAGCAAGCAAAAGACTTACTAGACCAACTGCACAGATGGACTCATTTGAGAGATAAACACATCCAAGCATTCAAAGGATCTAAGATCTATATAATGAAACTCAGATTTTGGACCAGAGAGATAGTAGAACAGTGTAAGGTATGCCATCAAGTGAATGCTTAGGTGGCAAAGAGTAAACAGGACAAAAGACCTACTAGGGGAGAACAGCCTAGAGTACATTGGGAGGTCGATTTTGCAGAAGTTAAGCCAGGAAAATATGGATACCCTCTAGTATTTGTAGATACTATCTCTGGATGGGTTGGAGTTTTCCCCACCAAGCAGGAAACGGCTACAATGATAGCCAAGAAGATATTAGAAGAAATCCTCCCAAGGTTTTGAGCACCCAAGGTAATTGGATCAGATAACAGTCTTGCTTTTGTTTCTAAGGTAAGTAAGTCAGGGATTGACAGCGATACTGGGGACTAATTAGAAGCTCTATTGTTCATAGCGTCCCCAGAGCTCAGGGCAAGTAGAAAAAATAAACAGAACCCAAAAAAGAGACTGAGCAAGAAATGCACTAACTTTATCTGCAGACAGATTGTTATCCATAAAGAATAAGTGGACACAGGATACTTGACTGCTTAGATCTGCCAAGACAGAATAAGCTAGTCCTTCATAATTTCTGCTTCACTTAAGGTCTGTCAGATGTTCTGGGCCAGAAGGCCAAAGATGGATGCTGCAACATTATAAGGAATATTGGTGACTGACCAGGCAGTAAGCTATCTCTGTCATTTCTATAATGGAAATGGAAGTCTTCTTTTGAAAGCTATGTTCTGGTGCTTCCTGCATACTCAAGTAATATGTATTTCTCAAATCTCAGATGTGGTTGAAGACTAGATAGTTATATCTTACAATTACACTTAAGTTACTTAGTATTTAAGAAGATGTTCTAGATCTACAAAAATGTTTTTAGAATGGCATATAGGTTAAGATAATAAATGGTTTAGACAGAAAACTCTAAACTCACCAAGATAAGATAGAAGATAAAATGCTTTTTTAAATTGCCAAGTAAAAATGGACTGGACATTGTAAATGTATATCATTCCTTATAGTTTTCATAGTTGTTTCACATTTTATATTTGAAAGAAAAACAGCTTTTTATTGAATTAAAGGGGAGAATCGTAGACAGAATAGCTTGTGAATTGAATAGCTGCATCACCTGTCAATGAAAAAACATACAGCTTATGGTTTAGGAATGAAATAGAGGTAGGATATCTGAGAGGCAGAAAGAATTTTGGGAGGAGAAGACAGGAGAGTCACTGAGAAGAGGAGACAAGATGGATGCATGATACTTAAACACAGGTAACCAGTCATTTGGCAGAATGTAAGTGAAAATAATTGGCTTATTTTAGTTATGAGGTAGTCTGAATAGAATCTAGCTATATGGTGAATGTATTTGTGAATATATTTTGAGTCTAGGTCTTATTTCTGGGAGCATGAGGCTGGAAGGAAGAACCAGGTTTAAGTACAACATATAGACAAAAGGAATAAAAGAGGAATATTGGGATGAGACCCATTGATTATGGAAAACAAATTGCTTTACAAGCCAATAGGCATATATACAGTATCTTATAACAAAACTTTAGTGGAATTACAAGAAATCAAGAGGTTTATCTCATTTATTTTGATAAAGTTGTCTAGGCACTAGGGAAAAAAATAGCTTTCTACACTTAGAGTAATTTTAGGAAACTGTAACCGTGTGCCCTTTTTCCTTCTATAAAAATGTTCACAAAATCAATTTCAAAGGAAAGATAGATTAAGGACAGATTTAAATCTATGTAATCCTGTAAGGTATAACTAGAATAGCTAGAATAGCAGTGTTTCAGAGGAAAATATGAAATAAATTATGATACTTACGCAATGTGCTCTCTAGGCAACACATGCTTAGATACTGTAATATTTATATCTAGAAATTTCATTTTCTCTTTTCTGAATTTTCTAAGCATGTTATTTTGCAGCATATGAGCATACTTATATTTGATGTCTCCTATGTTTTAGTATGGCTGTCAGTTTTTGATCAGGTTTGATTGATTTTTCTCATTATTATGGGACTTTTTTTTTCCAAATTTGATATCTTTGGTAGGATAAAAACATGTGATTTGTTCATGTCTTACTGTTTAGAATCTGATGGCCAAACAAGAGCTTTCTATTATAACTCATGATCCATAATTTGGAATTTTGGATTAATAACAACTATTATTCCATACCCTGTGTAAGTAATCTCCGTAATGCCTTGTATCACTTTTTCCATATCCTTGGGTATTTCCTTAATGTTTTTAACAACTTTACCTGTAACTGAAGTCCACTGATTAGTCTGATGTATAATACAAAAGCAATCTCTGCATCAATCAGAATTTCTCTGTGCAGCTCTTCTCTCATCTGTACTCTATGATGCAGATTCATTTTTCATGTACAAACAACTCTATCCATCCAACTCAGAAGCTGTGTTAGATCCAAGTGCCTTCAGCTGCAAACTGGATTTGACTTTTCTTTTTATCTTGTTGAACCTCTCTTCATCAGGCCAGGTCCAGTATTTTGAAAAAAAAAATTGCAGCATAATTTCATTCTGCTGTTTGTGATTTTTGGGGAAAACAGCTGTTGAGGACCTTCTCAAGCCTCAGATTTGGTGGGGGTTGGGGGGGATCTGTGTGAGGTGAAGAATGAAATTAGGTGGCACCAATTTCACAGACACTGGGTCAAAACTTGCAGAGTTTGTCATCATGGTTGAATTCTCTAATATATTTAATATTTAAACGTAGTAAAATTTTGGAAAATATTTGTATTCCATAGCAAAGGAACAAAGCACCTGTGATCTTTACAAAAGAATGAGTTCTATTGTCTGATATACAGGGTTTAGAGCAAGGCCTAAAGAGGAAGCTTTTCTGTGTTGTAATATGCATATGAATAAATTTGGTTGGTGGAAGATGCAAAGTAAATGGGACCTGTTTGTGAGGATGAGTTCTATTCACAAAAAGACAAAGCACATGATTAGGGCCTGAACAATTCTCAGGAATTTGAGGAAATTCAGGTGGAGGCTGAGGATCTTTCCATTACAAAGGATCACCGAGTTGTTTGACCAGTTTTAGTCCCACAGTCCAGGTAACCAGCAGACATGCACATTTTTTCCACAGAATAGGAAGTGGTGATTGACAAACCAGGTATCTCCAGTGCTTATTGTAATGTGTGTTTCCTACAAGTAGTGGTTTTGTGAGTTTAGTAATGATGGGGCAAAAGATAAATCCAGTACTTTTATAAAGAGAAGAGCTTATTAATTTAATAATTTAAAACTTGTTATTAAATTTAAGCATAATAATATAATTAAGCATGATTGTTATCTGACAAGATTGCCTGATGGTTATCTGAAATTGTTCTGAAAATTTCTGTATCATGAAACATTTAAACTTTTTAGAGAGCAGTCTATTTTCTTACTCATTGGCAAAAACATACTGTGTCATTAAAAAAATAAAATATGCAACATTGTGCTCTCACTATTTCCTTCAATCAAAATGTTAAAATTTAAATTTATATACTTTTCTCATATATAATCTACACTTTTACATCACTTACTTCAATTGATTCATTAAATAGTACATTGCAGATTCTGTTATTTCTTTATGTCATATAAGACTTTGCCTTTTAAATATCACATTGTTTATATTAATGCTTAAGTATTTTATAGTATGTTTACTCTAGAGTTCAGATATTAAGTTTGTATTCCCTTCAGGGGCTGTAACAAGTCAAGAAACTGAGTTAAATGTGGAAATTGAAGCACAGCAACCAGTCAGATGTTCTTACTTTACCATATTTCTGATTTTTACATAATAATAAGTTAATAATTAAAATAGATTTTCTGTTTCTACAGAAGGGATAAAGCAGGAGGATGGAGAGAAAATATAGAGCATTAGGCCATGTAATTTCTTTTAATTTTACAACATATGTGTGTATTACATCTAAATTATTTTGAGAAACAAGTTATGTTGCTGTCATCACCAGAGCCATCAAATGAGATTCAACACATTTTAGAAATTTTATTTTATCAATAAAGTTGTATAAGCCAGCTGGTAATAATAATTCTTGAAAACTATTTAAATATGTATTGTAGTATAGACAGCAAAAATATGAAAGGCCATGTATTATATATATTATATTATATCATTAACAATTTAAATAACTATCTTCTCAAGGATACCAAGGCTAACTCAAGATGTTAAAAAAATTGTATTAAAACAGGATCTGAGATAATGATGTCTACCCTGTGTTATTTCACTTTTAATTAATGACCACATGTACACTGTTGTGGGTTTCATAGTTTTCCTTTATCGCTAATTAAACAATAATTTACCTTCATGTCATAAGAAGAGTTTATATTTTATTATAACTATATCAAGTAAGTTCAATTTTTAATTTGGTTCCATTTGCTTTTTCATACTGAAGTTGTTCAAATTTCATTCACAATATTCCTTCTTTTCCATCACAAAGAAGCAGGCAAAGAGAGTAGACATCCAATTAACCACTCTCCTGACACACATTTCTCTTCAGAAATATATTTCAACTCTGAGATGCACTAAAGCCTGACTCTCCCATGACATTTTGCTATCAAACACTCAGATGGATTGCATTAAGGACATTAATTTCTTTGCTACTCTCTTGTAATAGTATTTATGAATTTCTAATACTATTGCAAACACTGTGAAGAGACCTGGACATATTATAACTTAACTGTGCTTTTCAGTCTACCTATTTTATCTTATCCAGAAGAATATATGGTAAAAATACTTGTAGGTATAATGTTAGTAGTTTCACATTGCAGGAGGAAATGGTAGTATATAAAGGCAGTTGAAAGTGTTTTCAGAATTTTCCAGTTGAAATATTTATCTGGCACCTAGTGTTTAGTCTGTTGTTCATGAATAATTAGTATAGTGGTTTGAATGAGAATGACTCCCATTGGCCCATATATTTGAACTTCATAGTTCAAAGAACTATGAACTCCATAGTTCATAGTTGATATAACTGTTTAGGAAGGGTTAAGACTTATGATCTTGTTGAAGGAGGTATACTACTAAGAGTAGGTTTTGAGATTTTTTTAAAAGTCCACACCATTCTATTTTTTATATATAATAAGCTTTCAGCCACTGCTCAAATACCTTGCCTGCCTGTCAGATATCATGTTCCCTACCATAAGAGTCATAGACTTTCTGTCCTTTAGAACCATGAACCTCAAATTAAATGCTACTTTTAGAGGTTCTCTTTGTCATGATATTTTCCTCATAGTAATAGAAATGTCACTAAGATAATTAGGTATAGATTTTTTTTTCACCAAATTGCTCATCACCCTACTGTATCCATGAAATGTCTTTCCATTTTATCTCTGTTTTGTTATTAGTCAGTACTGTTGTGTACTAAGGCTTCTTTCTCTGTAAATTCTTCAAGTCCTACCTTGTGTTTTTCTTGAAACTCCTATATATTATGTCCAGGTAAATTGTACAGAAGGTACATATAATAAGAATTGTTTTTATTCAACAATGTAGAAATATATATTGAACAGACATTTGATTGCTTTAAAGCAGACATCTCCACTGCCTGTCCCCAGGGACTCAGAGGCAGCAGACACCATCACTAGCTGCCAAGATGGGACACATTTCCCACTATTGCCAGGAGTCAGGAGTTGTATATCCTCCCCTTATAAAATGATGTATCCTTATGAAAGGTCAATCCCTCCACTTCCAACTCTTTTTCCTTCCATCCTTGGCCAGAAAGAGCCTCAATTTACCCCCTTCCACATGAGAACTGTCACACCCTGTGATTTTTATGGTATCTGTCACTTAGATCATAACATGGGTGACATGCATATTAATGATATGTTAATATTTGCATTCAGTGACCATACAGAAGAATAATATAAATGCATGTAGCCCATTCCTAGACGTATATTTTCAAACAAAGTACAGATTAGAGGGAAGAAGCTAGAAAGGGGTAAAAAGCAGGGTGTTGTGAATTAAGAAAGCAGTTTGTAACTGATTGAATAACACTAAGAAATGCTTTATAGAGAGGTGAAAGTGTTTTACAAATGGATGGTGACTCGATCATTTCATATAACAACAACAACAACAACAAACACACTTCAAACTATAACTTTCTCAAGCATTCATTGGAAAAAATAATCAATTTTCAAACTATATAGACTCTGAATAGTAATAGGACAAAGGGTGGTATCTGGAGTCATTTGCAAAGGACAATTGAATAAAATGCTGAGAAACTCACACCTAAATTATTTTTGAGACCTTATACTAATTGTCATAAGGAACAACCATGAAGGTAACATGGCACATGTTTCATTAAAATTATTAGTAAGAAAATAAATACTAAGGCCACAAATGTGAATACTTCTAAGGAAAGGTCTTGACAGAATGAGCATGATTTCTAAAGATGTCACAAATCTCCAGGGATTAATTCACTAACTTAAACAATAAATTCAAGAGAACTCTCACAATGAATTATAGGAATGAAAGAAAATGATTGTGTGAGATAAAGTGTCATAAATGTAATTATTTCACTTGGTTGTCTAACAAGGGTACAAATAATCAGCATGAGAGTTGCAGATATGAAAAGAGACAGGTCCTAGTTACCCAGAAGTGGAAGGCTATAAAATCAGAGAAAAATGCCTTTTGCTGTTAAGATATACTATATCAGCTAACAGTTTGTGACAAAGCTTGAACATCAGAGCTGGTATTAAATTTCACATGACAAAGTATACTCCTTGTCCCTCATCAAAGAAACTTCTTTTTGTAATAGAGAGAGACTACTTCAGAAAGTTACAACCTACTAAAATGTAGGGTTGTAGAGCTCAATCTCAAAGACCGCATCTACGATAGGACACTAAGACTTACGGATTATTTCAAGGAAGACAGAGTGGAAAGATATGAGAGCCAGAGGATCAGAGAATTTGCTGTGAGATCGTTTCTCTTAGGACTGTAAGAAGCAATACCCATAAAGTGTCATCAACGTGATTACCCAAATGTGAAGGGAGAAGGACAACAATAATAGACATGCTAATGTGGCCATGTGAAAGAACAAGAGCCTTAAGCCAACACAAGCAACTAAGGAATGCTGAGAGTGGGATAAATCATCTTCCCTGGGGAAAGCATATTGATTTATTGTATAATACCAAATGGTCAAATCCTCAAAACACACATAAAATAACATTATACAGTCAGAACAGGTTGCATGAAAACAGCAATTATGGAAAAAAGTAACTGTGAATTTGAAAAAAATAACAAGAATGGGTACATGGGGTGGGGAGGAATGGGAAGTGGGAAAATGGAATTGTAATTTTGAATCATAAAAAAGTAATTTTAATGATATTTTTCATAATTTAAAACAATTTTCAAATTCAAATATATTTTGACCATATTTTTCCCTCTCATAACTTCCTCCAGAGTTACTCATCTGTACTCACCTCAACTTTAAGTTTTTATCAAAATACAAAGAAATATTCACTATAACAACAAACCCTCCCAAACCAAGAAACAAAACAGAACTACATCAAAAACAAAAAATAAACAAAAATATCTGTGACCAAATAGCAAATAGAGGGAGAGAGAGAGAGAGAGAGAGAGAGAGAGAGAGAGAGAGAGAGAGAGAGAGAGAG